>NC_058382.1:30366305-30571305 GCF_018350175.1 Felis catus | reverse complement strand
GAGCCATTGAAAAGGATGAGGTAGATCCAACAGTATTGATGTGAAAGATGTCCACATTATGTTGTTAAATTTAAAAAAGAAGATTCCAGGAGCACCTGGGTAGCTCAGTTGGTTGAGCGTCTGACTTCAGCTCAGGTCATGATCTCTCGGTTCGTGGGTTTGAGCCCTGTGTTGGGCTCTGAGCTGATGGCTCAGAGCCTGCAGCCTGCTTCAGATTCTTTGTCCCCCTGTCTCTCTGCCTGCTCACACTCTGTCTCTTTCTCTCAAAAATGAATAAATGTTAAAAAAATAAAAAATAAGATTCAATTTATATGTATTTACATTTATTAAACATCTGGAAGGATATACACCAACTGTTTACAGTTTCTTTCTCTGGGTTGGTGACCATTGAAGGGGGACTTTCTACTTGATGCAAGATTGGAAGAAGAAGATGGACTTTGATAGGACAGATTTCTTTTTTTTTTTTAATTTTTTTTAATGTTTATTTGTTTTTAAGAGAGACAGAGACAGAATGTGAGTGGGTTAGGGGCAGAGGGAGAGGGAGACACAGAAGCAGAAGCAGGCTCCAGGCTCTGAGCTGTCAGCACAGAGCCCGACGCGGGGCTCGAACTCACGAGCTGTGAGATCATGACCTGAGCCGAAGTCAGACACTCAACTGACTGAGCCATCCAGGCAACCCAGGAGGACAGATTTCTAAACCTCATCAGTAATTTGTGTTTTTCTCTCCTCATAGGAGTGGTTCTGGGAATTGATTGAATGCACATGCATTTGGAACAATAAAACAAAACAATAATAGCCAACCCTTACTGAAGCACCCTTCTGGGTGTTTTACATGAAAAAATTCATTCAGTTCTCCCAGCAGTCCTACAAGGTAGTGCAATATTTGATTTATAATAAACCTTTGGTCTTTGTTCTGTTATAATAAGTCTTTATAATGGTCTTTGTTCTGTTTCTGGTACAGAACCCTTGGAATTTCCTGAGTGAGGATAGAGATAAAGGTGTCTTTTATTATGTTAATGAGCTGACTTTTGGACCACACCTAAGGATGAGGGCTGGTAGCCAGTGGAGCCAATCAAGTGATCACAGGGTTGGAAATTTCACCTACCTACCCCCCACCCCCTACTCCAGAGAGGGCAGAGGGGCTGAAGATTGAGTTCCAACACCAGTGGCCAATGATTTAATCAGTCATGCCTAGGCAATGAAGCCTCCATAAAAACCCCAAAGCATGAGGTTCAGAACAACTTCCAGGTTGGAGAAACAAAATGCTTCCTAGTGCCAGGGGGTCTGGCCCCAAATTCCACAATCACAGAAACCCCTTTTTTTGGGACCTTGCCCTATGTATCTCTTCATCTGGCTGTTAATTCATATCCTTTAATATCCTTTGTAATGAATCGGTAAACCAGTGAGTAAATGAGTTTCCTGAGTTCTGATAGCGGTTCTAGCAAATTAATTTAACCCAAAGAGGGGATCATGGGAACCTGTGATTTATAGCCAATCTGTTGAAAGTACAGTAACAACCTGGCCTTGTGACTGGTGATTGAAGTGGAGTGTTGTGTTGTAAGACTGAGTCCTTAACTTTAACCTGGGGAATCTGATGCTATCTCCAAGTAAAGACTATCATAATTGAGTTGAATTGCAGGACACCCAGCTGGTGTCAAAGAACTGCTTGGTTGGGGGGATGGGAAACTCCCTCTCCACTTTGAATTGGTGACCAGAACTTTTAGGTAGGTACTGATATAAATCTCAACTTACAGATAAGGAAACTAAGGCCCAGAGAGCATCCATGAGTATGTTGCCCAAGGTCACGGAGCTAGCAAGCAGCTGAACTGAGATTTGAATCTAGGTAACTTAAGTTCAGAAATGTTATCACAGTTAAGCTGATGTCATCTCTTTTAAAGGAATTTTATTGTTCAGTTGTGTATTTATTCTGGGTGCAGGATGGAGATGGGGATGATGATGATAGCAGCTTCCATTTATGGTGCATTTTTATATGCCAGGCAATTTGTTCTTTGTATCTAGTATCTCAAATAATCTTTTTATTAAGTTTATTTATTTATTTTGAGAGAGAACACACATGCACTTGAGCAGAGGAAGAGCAGAGACAGGGAGAGAGAGAGAATCCTAAGCAAGCTCCACGCTGTCAGCAGAGAGCCTGATGTGGGGCTTGATTTCACAAACCGTGAGATCATGACCTGAGCCAAAATCAAAAGTCAGGTGCTTAACCAACTGAGCCACCCAGGTGCCTCTTTCTCACATAATCTTAACAGCAATGCTAAAAGGTCATATAATTGATATTCCCATTTTTCGGATGAGAAAGCTGAGGCTTAGAGATATGAAGTAACTTACCCAAAGTAACACGGCTGGTAAGAAGTAAAGTGGGGGCAGAATGGCCTCCTGGGCATCTAGTCAGATTCAGCAATACTATGACTCCCCTCAATGTTTATATTAAGTTGAAATCAGGATTGACTGAATATCAGTGGCCCCTTGAAGCATTCATCGATTAACTCAGTTTTTCTTGGAGTCATTAGCTTCTCCCTGCTCTCTGGATCATGCATCTCTTAGACCCCTCCCCCAAACAGTCACCTTGGTGGGCCTGACGGGGTTGGGTATCTCAGCAGAAACCAGTGTAGATCAAGGACCATGGCCAGAAGTGCTGTGGAAACCTCCTGGGCTTTGGAACAGTTTAGGGGACAGCCCCAAACAGTGGCTGAAGAGAGAGTCCTAGTAATGACGGTGATTAACTTTCCCACTAGCCTGCTGGGTTGGGGTCTTAAGAGTCATATTTGAGTTCATTTAAAGAAAACAAAGAAAAAACCATTTCTCTAGCAGGCCAACATCTTGTGGGAGATTTATACCCATTCTTTGTAGCCCACTTGCCATGCCCTGAGTCCATTTTCATTCTGCCATCTCTGGGGCTTTGTGCAAACTGTTCCCTCCACAGAGCTGCCCTCTGTGCCTTTTCTACTTTAAAGCCCAAGCCATTTTTTCCTGCTAAAGTCCCAATATTAGCTACTCCAGAGGTTACCCTCTGTCTCCCTCCTTGTCAAATCGTCCTTAAGCCTTTTGGTACCTTGCTCTCAGTTTTACCACTTTCTAACTTGTAGCATCATGATGTGGGTAAGTGATTCTTCCACCTTTCCCTGCAAAAACCTGTGACCCTCAGGAAGAAAGGATTAATTCATTCTCTTCATTTATATCCATCACATCCTTCTTTATTTTGTTTTGCCTCTATCAGGTGCCACAAAATATATACACTGATTTAAAATGAATGGGACTCTCATTCTCAGAGTCTACTGGAACCTCTATTTTTCCTTCCTACCCCAATCTCTAGACTTGCTATGTGCCACCATAGTGCTAAGTGACTTAAGGCACATGTTTTTCTTAGAACACTCCCTGAGATAGATGCCATCATCATGCCCATTTTATAAGTGAGAACACTGAGATAGGAGGCAATCAATAAAATATGTGTAGAATAAGTGGTGAGTTTTTGCAAGGTCATATTTCTAGAATATGGTAGAACCAGTACAGGGAGCCAGCTCAGCCTTCATCTTTGCATTTCTTTTCCTGTTTGCAGAACCAGCTATATAATACGTCATACCCAGTTCAAAATAAAAATGTGGGGTTCCTTGTTAAAAAAATTAAGAACTTTGGGGCCCCTGGGTGGCTCAGTTGGTTGAGCAGCCGACTTCGGCTCAGGTCACGATCTTGTGGTCTGTGAGTTCGAGCCCCACGTCGGGCTCTGTGCTGACAGCTCGGAGCCTGGAGCCTGTTTCGGATTCTGTGTCTCCCTCTCTCTCTGACCCTCCCCCGTTCATGCTCTGTCTCTCTCTGTCTCAAAAATAAATAAATGTTTAAAAAAAAAAAAAGAACTTCAAGATGGCTACAACACAGCATTAAACTAAGTGTGGGGGTTCTTCTAAGTGTGGGGTCCTGTGTGACTGTAGAGGTGGCATGCCCACGAAGCTGGCCCTGCTTCTTTGGTCACTTGCTCCTGCCTTTTGTGTGCTCAGTATAGTACTTGAAAGATGGGCAAGAATTAGAAAGGATGTCTGCACTGTGGGTTTGAGGTGGGGTAAGACATGGTAGAGCTGAAAAACAGAATGATCAGGGATTGTGTGAATGTGGGGTCCTTCTCAGAGATGCCAATGGTGAAGTTGAGTAGAAGGAAGACGTGGTCCAACTGAAGGATGATTTAGGATATGACAAGAATGAAGTTGCTATTTTCAACGTTTTTGTTTTTGTTTTTGTTTTTTTTTTATATTTATTTTTGGGACAGAGAGAGACAGAGCATGAATGGGGGAGGGGCAGAGAGAGAGGGAGACACAGAATCGGAAACAGGCTCCAGGCTCCGAGCCATCAGCCCAGAGCCTGACGCGGGGCTCGAACCCACGGACCGCGAGATCGTGACCTGGCTGAAGTCAGACGCTTAACCGACTGCGCCACCCAGGCGCCCCTGAAGTTGCTATTTGATGTTGGTTTGGTAGATCGAGGAAGAGAAGGGTCATTGTCATAACACTAATTATAGTCGCTACCTATGAACATCTACTGGAGACCAAGCACTGTGCCAAGACCTTTATATATTGAAAAAAAATTAATTCTCATGAAAATCCTATGAAGTGAATAATATTAATAAGTCCTGTTCACAGGTGAGGAAAGTGAGTCTCAAATTCCTGAGGAACGTGTCTAAACTTGCAGGTGCCCAAGCTGGGATTGGCACTCAGTTCTTTGTAATTGACTCCAGAGCCCCTGCTCTTAGGTATTGTTCTTTTTGTTCTACATAGTTTGAGTGGTGTCCTTGAAAAAGCAGACTTTTGGCGGGGAAAATGTTGAGCTGTTGGTTACTGATGAGAGTTGTCTACTTTCCCCTTCTCTTTCTCCCCATCGGCCTTGAGGAACTCTAAATAGCACCTCTTCTTGCCCCCTCTAATGAGCTAGGTGAAAATAGCTTCTCCTGTGTGGCACAATGGCTCCTGGTCATGGGGCTGGTGGTGGGGAAAGTTATCTAATCCACTGAGAAAGCTGTTCCTCTCTTGCTGTTTTGTCAGGGAAGGTGATACCTGAGTCCAAAGCTGAGTAATTAAAAACCCTCTTAACACCACTTGAAATCAAGTGGCTCATATACAACACGCTGAGTCTTCTCTCCTCTGGGTTTGGGGTAATGATTGTCTTTTAATACCAGTTTCAATTGTGGTTTGAATCTCGTGAGAAGAAAATAGAATAAAAATAAGAAAGTCTTTTTTAAAAAAGTGGAAACTGACAAAAACTTCTCCCAAATAATTCTGCCCTGGAATTATGCTTTACATAATTTTGCACCCCGCATTACTATTTGGACTTGAAAAGCAACCCCCAAACCCCAAACGGTATATACTCTTTTGGAAGGTAGTTCGGCTTCAAATCATCACGATTTTTTTTTCATGTACAGCAAAATCTCCCATTTACTAAAATGGCGTACAGTTAATTGCAGTCTCAGTTTCACTGAGAATTCACATTGAATTTATGTGTCTCCACTTGCAAGTTATCATCAATTTAACACAGCTGCATAGTAATTTGCCTTTTCGGGGCATTCCAGAGTCTTGTCAAATCACCTCAGATGGACTCACTTTTTCCTGGGGGTGAGTAGATGTTGGCATGAATTGAGGATTGGGCTGGGGGGGAGGGGGTGAAAGTTCATCCACTCTTATTCAGTTGATCTTACTCCGTGGCTACGTTTGAGCAGATGCACAGCAACCCCCGACGAGCATGTCTGTGAATGATCAATTCTTCCCGAATGGTTTGCCGCTTGGTAATCAGACAACAGACTGAACAGATATTTGATAAAGAATGTCCACTACAGCTTTGTATAAAATAGGAAAAAAGTGCAAATGACCTAATCTTTCATCATCAAGGGAATAGGACAATGAAGGTTGGTGCCTGACCACAGTGAGAATCACTGAGAAGAATGTCAGACCGAAGAGGGGCAGTCAGGCAGGTTAAGGGACTTGTCCCAGATCATACTGGTGCCTTTTCCTGGCTCCCAAACCTGACCTTCCTCCTTTCTCCCTAGAATGCCCAATAGGGTTCATGTGTCATAGAGATCGCCAGGACCCTGGCATGTCTCCTGCTGTGATCAATACTGAAGGGAAAAATGAGAGGCTTATTAATGTAGTGGTTACGGCATGACTTGGCCTCAGCTAGAGCTGGATTTGAATCTTGAGTTGGCAAGACTCCATAATTCTCCATACTCTCCCAGAATGACATGGGAGCAGATGTGGTGGCTTTGCAGTGGCTCTAGAGGGCAAGCTTCCCCTAGCCTGTGCACTTCTGGCTGGCACAGAGCTGCAGAAAGAAGCCTGGGTATCTGAGAGCCACCAGGAGACTGGGAGAATCCTGTGACTAGACATAGCAGTGACCACAGGGGGACTAATGATCAGTACGAGACGCAGACTCTCAGTGGATGTCAGCACATCTAGATGCCTCTCTTCTCTTGTATTAACCAGTGTTCTCCAGAGAAACAATAGGATATCTATATTGATATAGATATACATAGGAGGCTTAAAGGAATTGGCTCACGACGTTATGGAGGCTAAGATGTCCTATAATCTGCCGTCTGCAAGATGGAGAACCAGGAAAGCTGGTGATGTGATTTAGTCTGAGTCCAAAGGCATGAGAATGGGGGTGGGGCTGATGGTGTAAATCCTGACCTAAGTCTGAAAGCCTGAGAATCAGGAGCACTGATGTCCAAGACCTTGAGAAGATCCATGTTTCAGCTCAAGCAGAGAGAGAGAGAACAAACTGGCTCTTCCTCAGCCTTTTTGTGCTATCTGGGCCTTCAACGATTGGATAATGGGCCATCTGCTTTATTCAGTTCATCAACTCAAATGCTAATCTCTTCCAGAAAGGTCCTCATGGACACACCCAGAAAAAATATTTTACCAGCTAGGTGGGAATCCCTTAGTCTGGGCAAGTTGACCATTACAATTACCCATTACACCCTTAGTGACTTGGCTCTAGACAAGTTCCCCAAATCTAAAGCGGCCCACCAAAAAAGAGGTACACTCAAAACTCCTGGTACAAGGTCTTGTATTGGAGAAATTCAATTATAGGAAAATAACATTATGTTTCTTATGACCCTGATGCAGTGACCTGCATTCGTAGCCACTTCAATGACTATGTTTCCAAGTTAGTTTGATTGGGATTCATAGGATGGTTCACCCCCAAAATAACCTAGTAGCCTCTTGAGGTTTTTGCAACAGGTTGATGGTGACAAGTGCTCCTGCCTCATGGAAGATTCTGCATCAGTACGATGAGAAACAGCAGCTGATGATTCCAAGGATGCTAAATGGCTTTATTAATCATAACCACAAACCAAAGGCTGTGTGTTTTCTCCAGGAGTCGAGTGAGAGATTGCCTTGTCTCCTGCCGCTCCCACAGTATAATCAAGGCATCAAGCTAAATTAAAGGAAATGCCATCTTCTCGTGACAGCAGGTGCAAAATTACCTCTAATTATGAATTTGCTAGGTACAACAGTGACTCTGCGTGAATTATAACGTTGCATTCATTATAACAACCATTTAGGGTCTCACTTACCTTGACATGCATACAGATTCTCAGAATTGGATAGTGAGCCCATTTCAAACCATTCACTGTGCTCCTGGAGAACTGGGCTGCCCTGATAATTTATAATTCGAAATCTTTGTTCTAAGTGTAAGGTTCAGGGCAAGGAAAGCTAGGTCTGAGTCCCAGATTTACTGTTTATTGGTGTGTGACTTGAATAAGTCAGTTAACATTTTCAGAACTCAGTCCCTTCACTTGTACAGTGAGGGGGCAGAACCGGGCAATCTCTAAGGCAGGAAGGACTTCTCAAACTTAATGTGCTACTCAAGCAACTCGTTAGAAATTCAGTAAGTCTGTTCCGGACTTACTAGTTTCAGACTATAAGGTGCATATGAATCATCTGGGGGCATGTTGAAAATGCAGATTCTGATTGAGTATATGTGGAGTGGGGCCTGACAGCCCGCATTCCAATGATCTCCCAGATGCTGCTGTCACTGTTCCACCAACTACCCTTTGAGTAGCGAGACTCCAACATCCCTTCTAGCTGAATATTATCATCATAGGTGATATTTAGTTGAGTATTTCCTGTGTGATGGGCATGATGCTATAATGCATGCATTGTCTCATTAATTCTTTTAAGATCTCTACAGAGAGGATACTATTAATATGGACCACATTTCATAGGTATTGAAACCACAGATTATGATTATCTATGACTCGACGGAAGTCACATCAAGGGTAGAGCTGTGATTTGAACTTGGATCATCTGGCTCTGTTGCTCGTATGCTTAATGAAAACACTCTATTGTACCCCAAGTAATTTAGTTTTGAAAAACCCTCACTCTTGTTTCTTTCTCCTTCTGGTTAAAGTTGTGGGGGCTGAATCTCCATGGAGGAGCAGGCTACAAACATAGCCAGTTGATGTGACACTAGCTCTAACTAATGCTTCTCCAGGGTTGTATTGTAGTAGATAAATAAACTATGCATTTCTCTATCGGGGGCATTTTGGAGAGTTCCGATTTTTTCCTATTATAAACAGTGCTTCAACAAACGCACTTGTACATATACTTCATATATGGAATGGCCTTGGGGTGGGTTCCTAAAAATCCCATCCTTGAACCAAAGAATATGCGTTGTTCCTTTTGGATAAATACTGCCATCTTGCCTACCGCTGGGGTTCATGGTTTGAACACTCAAATTAAATCTTTCATTGAGTAGCCAAATTTGAGTTTTGAGTCTCAAACTTCTCTCAGCAAAAATTCTTGACCCATATTTCCAAATAGTATAAATGGTACCTGTGAAGATGGATTCTCTTTTTGGGTGTTCCCTCTACTGAAATGTAGATCCTATCAGGAAATAGTAATGTCTTTTATGAAAGTTGAGGAAAAAAATGAAGAAAAGGAAGTCTCGAAGCTGGAATATGTTTAACCCACATTCTTTGAGCTTGGTTTCTGAAAAGACAAGCCCTCCATTTGGGAAAATGGAATCACTCGGTTTCCCTGCTTGGCTCCATATAATTAGCCTAAACCTCAAAAGGCTCTGTCTAGGGCAGCTAAAACTTCAGGAAAACAAAAGCATGAAGACTCATTTTGATAAGAAGACTGAACTCCAAATGGTTGTTTGGGGAACCAATTTAGACTTCTGGCTGAAACTCAAGATGTTATACATTTGCCTACATATTTAATGCTGTACTCAAGTTCCCAAGACTTCTCTGATGGATTTTTTATTTGTGAGTCTGGGTATTTCTTCCTCCTATAAATGGTTATTTCTCTACACAGATACACGTGGGAGAATATTTAATTAGAACTGAAAATGTTTTGAGCGTGTTAAGTACAATCTAAGTGATAAGTATCATGATCTTTAAATGCTACAATAAGCATTATAATACATGCCTAATTCACTGATGAGCACTTGGCATGTCTTTGACAAATTCTTAATAAATTGCTCAAAAGAGCCCTTTAGAAAGTGTCATTTCACACTATATAACTCTACCTCTGATATTTCTCAACCTTGTCTATCTGCAGAAATGGGAAATTCTCTTGAACATTTTTCTTAACTGATTCTGATTTATGGCTTTCGGTGAAAACTCCCAGGGACTTGTTGCAATATACTGTAAATGAAATCTGCTAGCTACACAATTTGAAAAGTGAAGGCTGTAGTCTCCAAGTTTTCGAAAGCAGCCCATTTCACCTAGACAATGAATTATGGGATCCATAAGTACACAGAAAGCATGAATCCTGCACTCAGTATGTATCTTCAAGGGAAAAGCTGTATGAATTGAACAAAGACTAGCTGTGGTCTGGATGTCATCTGGAGGGTATTAAGAGAAGATTTGTAGCAATTTAGTTGATTGTTAGTGTTAGGGGCAGGGGTTCCTTAGCATAAAATCATTCGACAAATTCTCACTCCGCCCAGATCTAAGACTTTGCAATTAAATTTGGGTGTAAGTAGAAGATGTTTTGGAAAATTAATTAAAAATGTAAAAATGCATTAATTTAGAAAAGTCTACATCTGCATAGCAATTCACGTTGCTTGAAAGTGGGGAAAAAAGCAACACTGGTTTTGGCAGGATCATTTATCTCCTACTATATGCCCCAGGCAAGGTGTTCTAACTGAAAATATTTCATGGTTAGATTTTAATTCCAATCTTCTATATCTGCATTAAAATATCTGAAAAGATTAAAGACACTCTGATGAAGGTCAGAAAGAGGAGAAACACACTGGTTGTGAGGGGACCTGGCTCACTGACTTTTTAAAAATAAGCTTTTTATTTTGGAATAATTTTAGATTTATAGAAAATTCACCAAGATAACAGAGTTCCTATAAACCTACTGCTTTAACCTACTGTTTGTATCTTATGTAATCATTGTAGATTTGTCAAAACTAAGAAATTAACATTGACACATTGCTATTAAATGAACTCCAGACTTTACTCACATTTTATTTGTTTTCTTTTTGTTTTTTCATTAATGCCGTTTTGTTGTTGTTGTTGTTGTTGTTGTTGTTGTTGTTGTTGTTGTTTTTGCCGATCCAGGATCCCATTCAAGACCCCACATTGCATTTTATTGTCATGCTGCCTACTCTCCTCTGGTCTGTGACAGTTTCTTCCTCTTTCCTTGTTTGTAATGACCTTGAGAGTTTTAAGGAGTACTGGTCAGGTGTTTTGTATAGTGTCCCTCAGTTTGAATTTGTCTTACTGGTTTTGCCATGATTAGACTGGGGTTATGGGTTTTGGGGAAGAACACCACAGAGGTGGAATGCCTTCCCATCCCATCATATCAGGCTATCCTGCTTTCAACAGGACTTATCACTGGCAATGTTAACCTTGATCTCTTGGTTAAGGTAACATCTGTCAGGTTTCTGGGGCCACATTTTGGATCGTTGGTAAAGAGTGTGGCAATTAATTAGTGATGGCTGCCATGAGCATAGAACTGGATAATAGTGACACTCACAGCAAGTATTTGTCATTCTTAGCTTGTATATTAGACTGCCACTTTTTGCAGATAAAGAAACAGATTCAGTTAGGAGAATTTCATGTCAGTGTACCTGTGGCTCAGCTATCCATATTCTATGGATAACATTTAAAAACCAAATATTTGTTGAACATCTATAACATGCAAGGGCGATATTTATCATTCTCATTAACAGACTGAGAGAATATTGAGGCTTAAGAGGAGACTTAAGAGATAATCCAATTTCCTCATTATTATTTTTTGAATAATAATATTTCAATAATATTTCAAGAAGTCACAATTACTGCATGAGGCATATGAGCCTAAGAGCCTGAGATTGGAATCTTATCTCCCGGCTGCTTTAGTATGCGGAGGCCCTGTTCATATCTATTACTGTTCTTATATGAGTTACTAAAGGCAAAATACCTATGGGAGTCTATGGTATGGTCTCCTTCAGGAGGGCATTGAAATCAGCACTTTGCAAAGTGCAAGAGAATGATGCATCAAAACATTTCTCTCTAGCGCACCAAAACATTTTTGGTTGTTGGGTATAAATGGATAGTTTTTGCAAACAACTGTGCACTTTCAAAAATTTACTTGTGTGAGAACAGTTTAGTGGGTACCAGCCATTTATCAGGCACTGAGCTAGATGCTGGCTCTATGTTGATGAATAAAGTAGATACAGTCTCTACCCAAGGACAATGTATACTCTAGTGGAGTACACAGTTGTAAAATAAACTAAAATAATAATATAAGTACACAACATGAAAGATGCTGTGAAGGAAACAAACATGGAGTGTTAACAAAATAAGGAAGGGAAAGGAACTTAATTAGGATGATCAGGGGTGACTTACCTGAGAAAGTTCTGCTCACACCGAGAAGGAAGGAACCTTGCAAAGTGTCTGAGTCAGAGGGGCTGGTCTACATAGAGTCTCTGAAAGAGAAGACAGGGCGACAAGTCTGAGGAACTGGAAAAGGCCTGCAAGGCTGGATTTTAGGAAACAGTAGAGTACCAGATTTTTAAAAAGTGTTTATTTATTTTTGACAGAGAGAACATGCATGTGCAAGCAGGGAAAGGGCAGGGAGAGAGGGAGAGAGAGAATCCCAAGCAAGCTCCATGTTGTCAGCGCAGAGTTCAAAGTGGGGCTTGATCCCGTGAACCATGAGATCATGACATGAGCCAACATCAAAGTCAGATGCCTAACCATCTGAGTCACCCAGACACCCCTAGAGTACCAGATTTGTCAGCATACTACCCATATCTTAGTCCTCCTGGCTTTCCCTTGGCATGCTGGGTCAACACACTGGGCAGGCTAGAGGGGCCAGAGAGTTGATGTCCTGGGAGTTGTTCTCAACCTCTGGCTACTGGGAGCTGGTAGATGAAATTCCCAGCCTCCTGCCCCTTGGGAGGGATTATTGCCAAGAGGCATAGTCTGTGCTCTCCCTGTCTTTCAGGAGTCCTCAGGGGGACTGAACCTCAGTCCATTGTGATAAGCTGCTTGATCACCTACCTTTTATTGACTTCCTTCCTTCACTGCCTTGCGTCCCCATTCCCACATCATTCCTTTTCCAAATAAACTACTTGGACTCAAATCCCTATTTCAGAGTCTCATTTGGAGGAGCCCAGCTGAAGGTCAATGAGCAGGGTGGTATAAGCTGAAGTTGGAGATGTAGCAGAGGCTGGACCATACAGCACTTTGTAGGCTTTGTAAAGAAGTTTGAATTCATTCTAAGTGCAGTAGGAAGTAACTGAACACTCTTAAGGGAAATCTGACTTGATCAGATTTAGGTTTTAAAAAGGATACTTTGAAATGTAGGTTAGCCTTCCAATCAGGGATTTAGAAGACATCTTACAGATAATCTATTTGAACCCTTACTATAGGAAAAGACAGATGTTTAGAAGTAGTGACTTTCCCAAAGCCACACAGTGGTAGAGATAAGGCTACCATGAGTGAGATCTCATGACCCAGGTCTTCTAACTGTTTAGGACTCAGCAGTGGCTCTTTGTCTCTGATAACCTCTTAGAGCAATGTCATCCAAGACAGAATTTGTTAAGAAAAAGCAACATGAATTTTGAATTCAACATTGTGCTGCAGAGGACTGCATGAGATAATTATCATTCCATGTAAGACAGTTGAAAGCAGGGGAGAAAAATAGTTAAGACATTGGCTCAGTTATTAAGTATCAAAGACACAGAAGATTTTTACTTTGTGATAAGTAACAAGATAGGGCATAAGAACCATTTGCAAATATTTGTAAAGGTGCAGACAGTGAAGAGGGAGAGAAATTACTTAGCTTACTTAAAACAGTGGAGAAAAACTGAAAGTAATGAGTGGAACAAAAGGGAAATATTATTAGCTGAAGAGTAGAGAAGTATCTTTTCAGTGAGAACCAGTCAGTTGTGTTTACACACAAACCCAACTGTCTGAGTGAACCTTTGGTCGTGTTAGAAATGAAAAGAAGGAGAAGGAGAAGAAAAAGGAGAAGAAGAGAGAGATGAAGACGATGACGAAGAAGAAGACAATGGAGAAGAAGAAGAAGACGACGATGAAGAAGAAGGAGAAAGAAGGAGAAGAAGACGATGAAGAAGTAGAAAGAGAAGAAGGAGAAGAAGGAGAAGAAAAAGAAGAAGAAGAAGAAGAAGAAGAAGAAGAAGAAGAAGAAGAAGACGACGAAGGAGAAGAAGACGACGATAATGAAGGAGAAGGAGGAGGGGGAGGAGGGAAAGGAGGAGGAGGGGGAGGGGGAGGAGGAGGGGGAGGGGGAGGAGGAGGGGGAGGAGGAGGAGGAAGAGGAAGAAGAAGAAGAAGAAGAAGAAGAAGAAGAAGAAGACGACGACAAAGGAGAAGATGATGATGATGAAGGAGAAGAAGGAGGAGGAGGAGGAGGAAGAAGAAGAAGAAGAAGAAGAAGAAGAAGAAGAAGAAGAAGGAGGAGGAGGAGGAGGAGGAGGAGGAGGAGGGGGAGGAGGAGAAGGGGACGATGATGGAGAAGAAGGGGAAAGAAGGAGGAGGAGGAGGAGGAGAAGGAGGAGGAGGAGGAAAGCGGGAAGGGGGATTAGACAGCTTTGCACCAGCACACATCTCTTCTGTTTCTTGAAATTATTTTCTCTTATGCCCACTTTCCAAACACATGTACCATAGTTTGAAACACAAGTGTTTTACAGTGGAAGATGTGTAATGAAGTTTGGTCAGTTTTAGGATTGACCAAGTCAGATTTCTTTTGCATCAAGCAGAGATGGATACATAATTGGCCTGCACACCACTGTTCTCTAATTATGTTTCACTTGCTGATTATGGCATTAAGAGAGAATACATTAGCACTGTTACTCATTTTTACCATGGTGTAACATTTCTGTGATTTTAAACTGCAAAAGAAAGGGTCAAGGTTACCGAAATACTGAATTGTCACTGGAAGATATAAATTTCCAGTGTGACTTTGAGTGGTTAAGGTTAAATTAAAACAAAACAAAGTAAAACAACCCCAAGGCAATTGTTTTACCTAAGTTGTTTTCAGTGGATTTAAGTGGCTATTATTGCATATGATTCACTGGTAATTGAGGGTATTTTTTCTTATTTTATTTGGGTTTGTTGGATATGCCAAGGCTAATAATTTCACAACCTATTAAGGCAACTGCTATCTGTCCATACAAGAAAGAACAAAACAAAAACAAGAACCAAACCAAAACACAACAGTCCTCCCGGGCCTTCAGTGTGGGGGGTTCCTCTGAAGATAAAATGTTACAGATGAATCTATGCCAACTGACCTTCATCCCTGTGTTTTTCTGAGTATCATCACTGAATATAATTTCTTACACTGTTTGCTTTGTCCTCAGTTAAGAGCCAGCAAAATAGCTGCTATAATTATATCTCCTTAAGATGATGCCCATTTGATTGAAGGCTGGGCTGAAAATATACTCTACATTATCATATGAAAAAGCCACACAAAAAGCCCTGAATTCATACTGCAGGGTGAACCCTGGTCCTAGTGATTCCAAATGAAGCGACAAAGTGCAAAAGGGGTTAGAGCACTTATTTGACCACAGACCCACTGAAATATCACTTTGATGAATGCAAACACATTTATTAGCATCTGCACTGAGAGATGTTTCATGTCACTGTCCCAGTGAAGGCTGTTTTATCTGTAAAGAGAAGAAACCCACACCCAGATGGCTTAAGCCAGAAAGGGAATATACTAGAAGTACACAGGGGTATGGGACAGAATACAGCAGGGGCCAAGATAGTTGACAAAACTATCCAGAATCAAGGTCGATTCTTTTGGTTTCCCTCTGGGATCATGTGGTCTCTCATTTTTCTCTGCCTTTCTCTTTGTAACACCCTCCCTCTCTTGCCGAGGCTCCTTGCTTCTTCTCTCTTCACGTGTCTCTCCTGCAGCCTTGCTTTGTGACACCTTAGTTGCAGCCACATGGGCAACCTTGGATTAGCATCCTTCGGTTAGTTCTGGGAGATGCAATCTGAGAAGTAGTTAGGGTCATGTCCTCTCCTGGTCTACACAGTGGTGGCTGTGGGACACTATTTGTGTCCTCCAAACATGGCTGCCAGGGCTCAAGCCTGTGGATAAGGGTAGTTCTGTGAGAAGAGGGGTTGTGGTAGAAAAGATGATTACTACAATTATCTTCAGATGATAACCCATGTATTCCTTTATTCATTCATTCCACGAATATTTATCAAGTGCTGACTATGTGCCAGGCACTGGGGATACAGAAAAGAACAAAGATTCACTGAGAGAACAAAGCAGACACAATCCTTGACCTCGTGGAACATTCTGGAGTAGTGAGCCAAAAAAAAAAAAAAAGTACATATATTAGGGAGATAAGAAGGTGATTAGGACTATGAAGGAAAATAAATTGGGGAGGGGAAAGAGGAGAGCCAGGAGGTTGGGGAAGGTGTGATTTTTAAGGGTTTGGTCAGGAATGCATCACTAAGAAGGTACTTTTTGAACAAAGCCCTGAAGAAAGCAACTAAGGAAATTGTTGCTAAGGTATTGGATGCTTCATTCTGAGTTTATTTTTATTAACCGCCCCCCCCCAACAGAAGCAGAAGATGATGATTTAAAATGTTCTTTCCCCCTTTGCAGTTCATTGTAGAAGTCTCTTTTTCTAGGAAGTAGGGACAGTCCTGTTAATTCAACATTTATATTTGCCAGATATCTCAAGTGTCTGTAATTAGGGATCCCAGTTACAAATCGTGTTTCCTTGTATTTCAAAATTAAATAATGGACAATGCCAGTATTAGTTGGAGAAAATAAAGCAAACAAACAGACATGGTCTGAGTTTCACCCTTGAAGAAGGGAGCGGTGAAGTCATGTGAATCTAGCCAGCCTGGACCTTGAAATCAGCAGGTATTGAGATTATGTCAGGAAAGTTCTGCCCACTGGTTGTGGGAAGAAAGAGCTGAGTGGGGGGAAGATTGATTGGACAGGTTATTCTCCAGGGTATTTACAGTCAAATGCATCTAGGTAAGGAACAGTTGTATATTTTAATGGCTTCTGTTCAGTTATTATTTAACAGGCGATGAAAGCTTGAGCAAAGTAAAAATTCTCAAATCTTGATGGCCGTGTGTCTGTGTGGTTACCACTTTCCCCACTTTAGAACTGGATGATGGCACATCCATGTTAATAGCAGCATTATTCACAGTAGCTAAGAGGGGGAAGCAACCCAAAGGTCCATCAATAAAGAACATGGGTATGTATGACAATGGGAATATTACTCAGTCTTAAAAAGGAAGGAAATTCTGACACCTGCTACCACATGGATGAGCCTTGAAGACATGATTCTAAGTGAAATAAACCAGACACAAAAAGACAAATATTGTATAATCTCACTTATATGAGGTGTCCAAAGTAGACCAGATTCCTTGAAGCAGAAAGTAGAAGTGTAGTTACCAGGAAAAAGGGGAGTTGCCATCCACCAGATAGAATATGAGTTTCAGTTTTGCATCATGAAAAAGTTCTGGAAATGGATTTCACAACACTGTGAATATAGTTAACACTCTTGAGCTGTGCACTTAAAATGGTTTGTGTTATGTGTTTTTTTTTTTTACCACAACTTAAAAAAAAAAGGCAGATGGACCATGCCATCCCACAGCGAATCCCGCCCCTAGGAGAGGGGAAGAGAAGGCACACACCAGTCTGACTGTGGCCCCAGCGGTGGGCTGGGGGCAGACATCAGGTCTGACTGTGGCCCCTCCCACCAACGCAAGTTATTCAAGACAGCATAGGGGAAGTTCCCCGCAGTCCCACACCACTCCAGGGACTATCCAAAATGACGAAACGGAAGAATTCCCCTCAGAAAAACGTCCAGAAAATAACAACAGCTAATGAACTGATCAAAAATGATTTAAACAATATAACAGAAAGTGAATTTAGAATAATAGTCATAAAAGTAATCGCTGGGCTTGAAAACAGTATAAAGGACAGCAGAGAATCTCTTGCTACAGAGATCAAGGGACTAAGGAACAGCCAGGAGGAGGTAAAAAAATGCTATGAACGAGTTGCAAAATAAAATGGAGACAACTACGGCTCAGATTGAAGAGGTAGAGGAGAGAATAGGTGAACTAGAAGATAAAATTATGGAAAAAGAAGAAGCTGAGAAAAAGATAAAAAAATCCAGGAGTATGAGGGGAAAATTAGAGAACTAAGTGATGCACTAAAGAGAAATAATATACACATAATTAGTATTCCAGAGGAGGAAGAGAGAGGGAAAGGTGCTGAAGGTGTACTTGAAGAAATAATAGCTGAGAACTTCCCGGATCTGGGGAAGGAAAAAGGCATTAAAATCCAAGAGGCACAGAGAACTCCGTTCAGACGTAACTTGAATTGATCTTCTGCACCACATATCATAGTGAAACTGGCAAAATACAAGGATAAAGAGAAAATTGTGAAAGCAGCTAGAGATAAACGTGCTCTAACATATAAAGGGAGACCTATAAGACTCGTGACTGATCTCTCTACTGAAACTTGGCAGGCCAGAAAGGAATGGCAGGAGATCTTCAATGTGATGAACAGAAAAAATATGCAGCCTAGAATACTTTATCCAGCAAGTCTGTCATTTAGAATAGAAGGAGAGATAAAGGTCTTCCCAAACAAACAAAAACTGAAGGAATTCGTCACCACTAAACCAGCCCTACAAGAGATCCTAAGGGGGATCCTATGAGACAAAGTACCAGACACATCGCTACAAGCATGAAACCTACAGACATCACAATGACTCTAAACCCATATCTTTCTATAATAACACTGAATGTAAATGGACTAAATGCGCCAACCAAAAGACATAGGGTATCAGAATGGATAAAAAAACAAGACCCATCTATTTGCTGTCTACAAGAGACTCATTTTAGACCTGAGGACACCTTCAGATTGAGAGTGAGGGGATGGAGAACTATTTATCATGCCACTGGAAGTCAAAAGAAAGCTGGAGTAGCCATACTTATATCAGACAAACTAGACTTTAAATTAAAGGCTGTAACAAGAGATGAAGAAGGGCATTATATAATAATCATAGGGTCTATCCGTTAGGAAGAGCTAACAATTATAAATGTCTATGCGCCGAATACGGGAGCCCCCAAATATATAAAACAATTACTCACAAACATAAGCAACCTTATTGATAAGAATGTGGTAATTGCAGGGGGCTTTAACACTCCACTTACAGAAATGGATAGATCATCTAGACACACGGTCAATAAAGAAACAAGGGACCTGAATGATACATTGGATCAGATGGACTTGACAGATATATTTAGAACTCTGCATCCCAAAGCAACAGAATATACTGTCTTCTCGAGTGCACATGGAACATTTTTCAAGATAGATCACATACTGGGTCACAAAACAGCCCTTCATAAGTATACAAGAATTGAAATCATACCATGCATACTTTCAGACCACAATGCTATGAAGCTTGAAATCAACCACAGGAAAAAGTCTGGAAAACCTCCAAATGCATGGAGGTTAAAGAACACCTTACTAAAGAATGAATGGGTCAACCAAGAAATTAGAGAAGAAATTAAAAAATATATGGCAACAAATGAAAATGAAAATACAACAATCCAAACGCTTTGGGATGCAGCAAAGGCAGTCCTGAGAGGAAAATACATTGCAATCCAGGCCTATCTCAAGAAACAAGAAAAATCCCAAATACAAAATCTAACAGCACACCTAAAGGAAATAGAAGCAGAACAGCAAAGACAGACTAAATCTAGCAGAAGAAGAGAAATAATAAAGATCAAAGCAGAAATAAACAATATAGAATCTAAAAAAACTATAGAGCAGATCAACGAAACCAAGAGTTGGTTTTTTGAAAAAATAAACAAAATTGACAAACCTCTAGCCAGGCTTCTCAAAAAGAAAAGGGAGATGACCCAAATAGATAAAATCATGAATGAAAATGGAATTATTACAACCAATCCCTCAGAGATACAAGCAATTATCAGGGAATACTATGAAAAATTATATGCCAACAAACTGGACAACCTGGAAGAAATGGACAAATTCCTAAACACCCACACGCTTCCAAAACTCAATCAGGAGGAAATAGAAAGCTTGAACAGACCCATAACCAGCGAAGAAATTGAATCAGTCATCAAAAATCTCCCAACAAATAAGAGTCCAGGACCATCTGGCTTCCCAGGGGAGTTCTACCAGGCGTTTAAAGCAGAGATAATACCTATCCTTCTCAAGCTATTCCAAAAATAGAAAGGGAAGGAAAACTTCCAGACTCATTCTATGAAGCCAGTATTACTTTGATTCCTAAACCAGACCCAGTAAAAAAAGAGAACGACAGGCCAATATCCCTGATGAATATGGATGCAAAAATTCTCAATAAGATACTAGCAAATCGAATTCAACAGCATATAAAAAGAATTATTCACCCTGATCAAGTGGGATTCATTCCTGGGATGCAGGGCTGGTTCAACATTCGCAAATCAATCAACGTGATACATCACATTAATAAAAGAAAAGATAAGAACCATATGATCCTGTCAATGGATGCAGAAAAGGCCTTTGACAAAATTCAGCAACGTTTCTTAATAAAAACCCTCGAGAAAGTCGGGATAAAAGGAACATACTTAAAGATCATAAAAGCCATTTATGAAAAGCCCACAGCTAACATCATCCTCAATGGGGAAAAACTGAGAGCTTTTTCCCTGAGATCAGGAACACGACAGGGATGTCCACTCTCACCGCTGTTGTTTAACATGGTGTTGGAAGTTCTAGCATCAGCAAACAGACAACAAAAGGAAATCAAAGTCATCAAAATTGGCAAAGATGAAGTTAAGCTTTCACTTTTTGCAGATGACATGATATTTATTATACATGGAAAATCTGATAGACTCCACCAGAAGTCTGCTAGAACTGATACAGGAATTCAGCAAAGTTACAGGATACAAAATCAATGTACAGAAATCAGTTGCATTCTTATACACTAATAATGAAGCAACAGAAAGACAAATAAAGAAACTGATCCCATTCACAATTGCACCAAGAAGCATAAAATACCTAGGAATAAATCTAACCAAAGATGTAAAAGATCTGTATGCTGAAAACTATAGAAAGCTTATGAAGGAAATTGAAGAAGATATAAAGAAATGGAAAGACATTCCATGCTCATGGATTGGAAGAATAAATATTGTCAAAATGTCAATACTACCCAAAGCTATCTACACATTCAATGCAATCCCAATCAAAATTGCACCAGCATTCTTCTCAAAACTAGAACAAGCAATCCTAAAATTCATATGGAACCACAAAAGGCCCCAACTGGCCAAAGTAATTTTGAAGAAGAAGACCAAAGCAGGAGGCATCACAATCCCAGACTTTAGCCTCTACTACAAAGCTGTAATCATCAAGACAGCATGGTATTGGCACAAAAACAGACACATAGACCAATAGAATAGAATAGAAACCCCAGATCTAGACCCACAAACGTATAGCCAACTAATCTTTGACAAAGCAGGAAAGAATATCCAATGGAAAAAAGACAGTCTCTTTAACAAATGGTGCTGGGAGAGCTGGACAGCAACATGCAGAAGGTTGAAACTAGACCACTTTCTCACACCATTCACAAAAATAAACTCAAAGTGGATAAAGGACCTGAATGTGAGACAGGAAACCATCAAAACCCTAGAGGAGAAAGCAGGAAAAGACCTCTATGACCTCAGCCATAGCAATTTCTTACTTGACACATCGCCAAAGGCAAGGGAATTAAAAGCAAAAATGTACTACTGGGACCTTATGAAGATAAAAAGCTTCTGCACAGCAAAGGAAACAACCAACAAAACTAAAAGGCAACCAACGGAATGGGAAAAGATACTTGCAGATGACATATCGGACAAAGGGCTAGTATCCAAAATCTATAAAGAGCTCACCAAACTCCACACCCAAAAAACAAATAACCCAGTGAAGAAATGGGCAGAAAACATGAATAGACACTTCGCTAAAGAAGACATCCGGATGGCCAACAGGCACATGAAAAGATGCTCAACGTCGCTCCTCATCAGGGAAATACAAATCAAAACCACACTCAGATATCACCTCACGCCAGTCAGAGTTGCCAAAATGAACAAATCAGGAGACTATAGATGCTGGAGAGGATGTGGAAAAATGGGAACCCTCTTGCACTGTTGGTGGGAATGCAAATTGGTGCAGCCACTCTGGAAAACAGTGTGGAGGTTTCTCAAAAAATTAAAAATAGACCTACCCTATGACCCAGCAATACACTGCTAGGAATTTACCCAAGGGATACAGGAGTACTGATGCATAGGGGCACTTGTACCCCAATGTTTATAGCAGCACTCTCAACAATAGCCAAATTATGGAAAGAGCCTAAATGTCCATCAACTGATGAATGGATAAAAAAATCGTGGTATATACACAATGGAGTACTACGTGGCAATGAGAAAGAATGAAATATGGCTGTTTTTGTAGCAACATGGATGGAACTGGAGAGTGTGATGCTAAGTGAAATAAGCCATACAGAGAAAGACAGATACCATATGGTTTCACTCTTATGTAGATCCTGAGAAACTTAACAGAAACCCATGGGGGAGGGGAAGGAAAAAAAAAAAAGAGGTTAGAGTGGAAGAGAGCCAAAGCTTAAGAGACTCTTAAAAACTGAGGACAAACTGAGAGTTAATAGGGGGTGGGAGGGAGAGGAGGGTGGGTGATGGGTATTGAGGAGGGCACCTTTTGGGATGAGCACTGGGTGTTGTATGGAAACCAATTTTACAATAAACTTCATATATTGAAAAAAAAAAAAAAAGAAGGATGTTGGGATAAAAAGATAGGAGGAAATTGACAGCATTGTGGAGCAGCTGTACCAGTCCTGGACTGCCCATCTCCAGACTTCTTGCTGTGTAGTTTTTTTAAAAAAAGACCTACCCAGTCTTTTTATTAAAAATAAAAGTAGATCATGGGCCCCTAAAGCTCACTTCCCTCCATCAGCTGGTCTTAAAATTTGGGTCCCCATTTGTCTGTCAGTCCCCAGAAATTTTAGCCAATCTGGACCACTTAGGAAGCCTTGTGCAGCCCAGTCTCCCAGACTCACCTTCCATCTTCTCCATCAGACTTTGTTGATACCATTATTTTGGGACAATTTTCCCATTATGCATGTACATATTTCTTATGGTACTCAACTCTTCCTGTCTTGTATTGGAATTTAGGTATAAATATTTTCTCCCCAATTGTACTGTGAGTTCTTTGAAGTCAGGGAACATGATTTAAAAGTTACTGTATCTTCCATGGCACCATCAAAGTGCCAGGCACATAGCAAGTGTTTGGAATGCAAATAAGCAAAACCAAAAACATGGTCAGGGTTTTCAATCAAAGCTGAAATGGAAATGAATGAGCTTCTTAATAACACTCAATTGATTCCATTATTTTATTTTCAAGTCTGGATATATGGCATATTGATATGAATCAAATAGAAGTCTCTGGGGTCATATTAAGGAAGAAATTCACTGAAGCCAAGTGGGTCAATTGCTTGGTTGTTCTGAATCATTAGCTAGTTAAGACCACTAACATAGAACTGATCATTTTTCCATATGGCATTTTCATCATATAGACCATAAGTTTGTAATTTCTTATGATATGAAAACCACTGTTTTTAATGTTAATTTTATGAAAGTAGTACTTTTGTGTCTGGGGCTGGAGAAAACACACAAAAATAACACAACTCTGACTAATTCAGTGATGCTTTAAATATCTCTCATATCTTATTAGTCATACACCTTCTACATATATTTGAAAAACAGCAGAATTTGATTGTGTGATGCATAATATTTACTCCAACAGATAATGCACTTAGTACATATAGATTTTCAGAGCTCTTTCCAATGGAACCATTGATATAAATCCCAACTGACTAATAAATATCTATCAGAGGTCTAGCTTTCACACGGCAAAAAAAAGAACTGGATCCCATTTCAACAACTTCCAGCTAAATGTATTACTTTTCTTATCTACCTTCTCTGGGCAGGATATGAAGTCTTGCCCTCATAATGCTCAGGGGAATCCTTTACTCATGGTTGTCCCCACTTTCTATAGTGAAATATAGATGGTTTACTAAGAGTTCACATAAAGAACACGTGTCCAGCCAACTACAAATAATTTCATGACAACTAGACGGTATCTGGTATTAACGGCCAAGGCCTTCTTGCTCTGACATGCCTGCCTTTTGTTCTTATCTGACATCTACTTTTATCACACCGATCCTCCTCTGTGCATTATACTAGCCCAAATCCGTTAGTCTGAGTTTAGGGCCACTTCTTCACGGAGGCCTTGCTTCCTCCCAGCCTGATAGGCTTCTGCTTTTCTAACGTCATGATTGCACTCATAATTCCAACCATCAGGATGGTCTGCCACAGACAGCAGAGATTTAGTTTTGTACATGTCTGTGTCCTTAGCACATACTAGCTGGTCAATACACATTTGTTCAAAAAATTAATGAATACCCTTGGTGTTTGACATTGAGCTCTCTGTATTGGGCTGATCAGTTAATTGCAGAGGAATCTCAACTTCCCTCCAAAAATTACTCAGAAGTCAGAACTAAGATGTAGTCTGTATCAATTGTATTTGCCTAAAACACCAATGTCTGTTCTTTTTTGTGACTGTCCATATTTAATGCAAATGTGGAAATCTATTCATGTATTCTTTAATGTGTGATCTGAAAAAAGTGTCCCATCCCTCTTTACTGCTGCACAGCTATTTTGCAATAGCTATTGATACTTATTTCCTAGAATTTGAGTCCTGTGAGTGCAAGGACCTTGTTTACCCGGCTTCTGTGATGTTCCTATAATAGTACATGGCAGGCCCCAGAGAAATACTTCTTGTATGAATGAATGACTGTTGACTGACTGACTAATATAATTGTTGGGAAGAGGGTTATGACATGGGATGTGATTAAAATGCTCCACACAGAGGAGTGGGAAGTAGACTAGCTACCCCCACCCATTGCCTTTAGCATTGGCCAGATGGCATAGGAAGACCCATGTTTGATTCATGGATTTGCCTTGCTTTCCAAACGGACTCATTTTTCTTAAGGAAATCTCGAACTCCTTACATTCGAACCCTCCTCATATCTAATGTGTTATTCCCTGGACACTGGATTTTCTGTCTTGTTTCCACTTCGAGTTCAGAGAGAGAAACAAATTGAGCCTTGCAGGGACCTGGACACACACAAAAATGTGTATTTACTGCTCCTCGTATTACCCTCATCAGCACTGTGGATTGTTGAGGAGGATAAATGAAGACATTATGGTTCAGGTTTGATCTCATTCCCCATTTGCATTCCCTAACAAAGAACAAGTCTGTGTTTCACTGTGATTGTATAATAGGAAGTAAAGGACTGTGGCTTATGTTACTTGGAGTTGATTTAAATTTTTATGAACCTGATACCTCTGAAAGGCAATAATCAAAATGAAACCATGGTAATTATTTTCATTTGAAAACATCAGAATGGTACCTCATTACATTCCGGTGAGTGACTCAAGAAGTATGGGAAGGAGAAGCATAAACTCCATTTTGAAAATACATTTCGTAAAATATTCAGCAAAGTCATGGAAGGAAGTACAAAGCCAGAGGTGACAATTTTCAATCAATATTCCAAATTCTTTTAATTAAGGATGTCTTGGGATTGCAGACTGTGCCGGGACATACATATGTATCTATAATAAACAAGATGTATTTTGCAGAAATGGATTTGGGTTTTGGCATCGGCTTGATAGGGAGATCAAAGCACTAGCTGGCATTAGAAGGATTTAGATACATTTGTCATAGGCAGCTGTTATGCTAATCTCATTTATGCAGTTGTCAGCTGATAGGCTCTGATGAGCCAGCTGAGTGGGAAAATCATTATTCCATCCCTATTGTGATAAGTGTTATTTATTACTGTCAAATGGTATTAATGTTTGATTCAAAGATGGGGAGTGGGCACCATCTACATGAAGTTCATCCATTCATGGTCAACTGCAACAAAAGGAATCGCTGAATTCCAGCCAAACGAACTTCATTTCTGGGTGAAAAAAGAATAATGGATTTAATTTGCATATGTTTTAAAAGGGTAATGAAGTAATATGATGTTTATCTTGGTTGAAGAGTGGTAATTTTCATTGGCGGGACTCCAGCCTCGTTGGAGCCATTGTGAGGCATTTACTGTTGGGTTGGTGTGGAAGGACTTTTCAAAGCAGCAGGTGCATTGGGGGTTTGGGGGGGCAAGATGATTTATTCATTAGGCCAAAAATGAGCAATCTGGACATCTATTTTTTCTTCATCTTCCTCAGAAATGTATTTATAACTAAATCCCCTCTCTCTTCCCCCATGATGGTGATATCCCTTGATTTTCACATTCCTTTTGTGGCCTTTGACAATTTAATTATGTGAAATCCCTAACCTGTCACTCATGTCATTTCTGTTCTCCTTTTGTTATGATCAGATTTGCGGTTTCCACTCCATCTAA
Organism: Felis catus; assembly: GCF_018350175.1. Taxonomy (NCBI): domain Eukaryota; kingdom Metazoa; phylum Chordata; class Mammalia; order Carnivora; family Felidae; genus Felis; species Felis catus. The sequence continues at coordinate 30,545,343 of NC_058382.1, read as the reverse complement.
ACTGGTATCTGTACAGGCCTGGTGTTTTGGAATGGGGTGTTGCTCTCTAGCTAGGAGACAGTTAAGGATGGCTACCAATGGCTGGGGGTTTGTTCTTAAGCATTTTGTTAAATTAACTGCTCAGCTGAGCTCTGAGTTGTTAAAAATGATTCCCCTCTGTTTGGAGACTTGCAGAGAGCTGTCCCCCTTCCAATACAGCTGCATTGGTTAATGCCGCTTTGGATTATTTTTCTTGTGTTAAAAATACAGATAACCTAATTATAGCGCCTCCCCAGTTCCCAAACGCCTCACTTAATGACTCATTAGTGCACTGAGAACACTTTCCATCGCTTGCTAAATAATATTCTGTTTCTGAGGACTTCATTTTCTTTTTTCGTATTTTCTCTGAAGAAAAAAAGTTTGACTCAACATATTTCAGAGCCTTTAGATTTTGCTGATTGGCTATATTTCTATAACAAGCTGGTCACTTTTCAGGATCCAGCTTCTCTATTCTTTTTGGGTTGATAACAATGGAGCCAGATGCCTTTGTTCAGTGAGGAGAAGACATGGGTCACAAGAGTTTTGTAAATCCTTGAACTCAAAGAAAACTGTCTTCCTACTCACCCGGTATTTAATGTAGCTTTACTGGGATTCAGAATCTTCCATTGTATGACTTAATCCACAATGTTTCCCCAGAAGCCAACAAAATGCCTGGCCCAGAAGGCCCTCAAAAAATATTTGTTGAAAAAAATGAATGGACCTTAGAAAGCTCACAGCTTCATTCAAGAGTTGGCAAATTTTTTCTGTAAAGGATCAGATAGTAAATATCTTAGGCTTTTTGGGCCATGTGGTCTTTGTTGCAACAGTTCAACTGTTGTTGTAAGGTAAAAGCAACCAAAGCCCAAACTTAAGTGAAAGGGCATGGCTTGCGTTCCAATAAATCTTTGTTTATGGATGCTAAAATTTGAATTTCATATAATTTTCACATGCCATTAAATATTATTTTAATTTTGATTTTTTCCCAACTAAATTAAAAATGTAAACATCATTCTTAGCTCATAGCCATACAAAGCAGATGGTGGACTAGATTTGATCTGCAGCCCATATCTGGCTGATATAAAGATAGTGAGGGTCACAAGGAATTCAAAGGATAGGGGGTTCAGATGGCTTCATGTAGGAGGCAGTCTTTTCACTGAGCACTGGGTCTGCAGAGAAGAGTGGGTTGCCATAGCATGGGTTTCCAGACACAGAGGAAACATCCAGAGAGCCACTGATTCCTGAGGATTATTTATGATTGTTACATTAAAGTGGGGAAATCACCCTGTTGCAGCGACAAGATGGAGAGTAAGTTTTTGAATGCTAATGTTCCTAGGGAACTTCTCACAGATGGGTGTGTTAAATGCCTAATCGAGCCTCTCCATTTAAGATCTGCAACCAGAGCAACATTAGACCCTAAGAGCCTCTCCCAGCAAGTGGAGTCAATGGACTGCATGAGCAAAAGAACAGGTGTGACAAATTAATAAATACTGTCTTGAATGGGATCTGGCTCTTGGTGGCCTCCCTTGCTTCCTCCCCATCTGTCCTACATACACTTTTCACTCCAGTTTTCCCTGGATACCATGCTATCTCATACCTTTGCACATGCTGTTACCTTTTTTTTTTTTTTTTTAACCAAGATACCTTTTTTTCACTTATTCCTTGAATGTGCACCAGGCTAATGAAGGTAAGATACATGGGTGAAGTGGACTGGGTGGGGTTTGGGACAAACTGGAGAGCACTCACTATGCCTAAAGAGGAGGCTACTGCTCAGTCTCAGTGAATTTTTAAAAATGTTTTATTTATTTTTGGGAGAGGGAGGGAGAGACATAGTGCAAGCAGGGGAGGGACAGGGAGAGAGAGACACACACACAGAATCTGAAGCAGGCTCCAGGCTCTGAGCTGTCAGCATAGAGCTCAACATGGGGCTTGAACCCCTGAACCGTGAGATCATGACCTGAGCTGAAGTTGGACCCTTAACCGACTGAGCCACCCAGGCGCCCCTCAGTGAATTTTTGTAATGTAGGGATGTGAACTCTGCTGACAAGTTTTCGAATATTTTTCAGGGAAATGGGAAATGTGAATTTTTAAACATTAGCAACTGTTTAAACTACTAAAATACAGTTGAGGGTCAAATCTGATCTATACCCCACTAGTTTGCTTCCTCTTGTCTAAGCCAATTCTCCCTCCTCCTCCTCCTTTAGAATTCTGCTCAAGGGTCTCCTCTTCCTTTGTGTTTTTGGGGTATGTTGTACCTACGACATGATGTCTTCTCATGTGGGCCATCACTCTGACTGGACTCCTCGGAGACCCCAACTGGATAATGGGGAGAGATGAGGATTACAAGGCACCAAGCTTAGCCCATTTGCTTTGGCCTCTTGTTACCACCGTGCCATCAGTTAAGTGACATGAAACTCACATATCATCAGATACAGAGATGATGATGTCAAGGAAACATTATAGCATCTCTTTATAGGTTCCACGAAAGCATGACTTGAGTTTTAGTTCCAGAAAAGCTTGGCTTTCTCTAAACAACCTGTGTATGTATGTGTGTGTGCATGTGTGTGTGTGTGTTCTCTGCTGTGGCCCTCAGGAAGTGCTCTGCCTTGTTTACCTCTTTCAAAGGTCAGCCTCTTCCAATGGAATGTTCATCTAACCATTGGCTCTCTTTTGTTTTCCTTTCATCTAAATTTGTCCTTCTGTTTGTTTTACACTTTTGTATTTCAGGTTTTTGTGTTTTTTTTTTTTAGGAAATCTCAAATACTCTTTGTTGACATGACAGAGGATATAAGTCAATAAATACAAATCACATTTAATTTTATACTGTTCTAGGCTATTCTCTGAGTTAGTCACAGAGACGGGGGAAAAGTGAGCATGCAGTGTTGTTTTCACCTTTCCTAGTTCACACTGGGCCTACCAGTACTGTTCTACATATAAATACTTAATTAATATACGCTGAATGATGAATAGACAATGAGATATTTGATCATGTCAATCAATTTCCTTTAGATAATCCATTTAAAGTGGCAAATAAATTGATGAGGCAAACCACAATTTTCATTATTGAGAATGGAGATGGGTATTTGAGATCTAGCTTCTTTGCCATATTTGTAATTTTATTGCTAGAGCTCTATACCAGAGCAGTTAACAAGAATAAGCGTAAGACGACTGAAATTACATCACATTATAACTGACACTTCTAGGATTAATTTTACAACTTGTGATTTTAATTTTGGTGAAAATGTATTTAAAATTATCTCTTGTCACCATCTCTTATTAAACATAATGAAACTTGATGATATTCTAATAACATTAAACTGTTTTGGTAGTCATGGAGGTTGGTATTAAAAGACTATTCAAGCTAAGAAAATAGTGGATCATTTTTGAAAGAAAGAATTTGGGGAGGTTTGAGGAGCTGAGTATTTCATGCATCTCACACACTATATTATCACTGACACCAGCACGTAATTTAGAAGATATTCTACATGTTAGAAGAACCAGTGTGCAATTAATGGGGGGAAATCAAGGACATTTTAGCCAAGAAGGAAACAGGAAGAAAGCAGATCACATCACTGCAATTTGGTATCTATGTTCTGGGCTGATGTTTATTATTAGCAGGCCCCGAAAAATACTGGGTCTCCAAAACTTGGTAAATAAAACTAATGATGTAACCAAGTCATTGTGTTCATCTTTTTAGATCTTCCTGTGTTCTTTTTTCCCTCCTTCACTCCCTTACTTCCCTACTTCCTTTTCCCTCCTTGACTCAGGTGTCAAGTCCATGGCATGATCTTCCTCTTGGATTCACACTTTCCTGATGCCAGATGAGGGAAAAAGGGGATAGAATGATATTGCACAGAGGGAGAACTCTGATAACAGCTCTCATTTTTCCTAATGATAGAGTAATAGCTGGCCTGAAGGCTTGCTACATTCCCCAAATTTGCTAATTTGGGGGATTTATGTGTTTGGTACCTTCTTTTATGTGTTCAGTACCTTCTTTTATGTTCCTTTCAAGAAGCTTAAGGATTTTTCATAACATTCTTTTGACTCTCTTTTGGATCACTCCCTTCTCTGTCCTTAGCCTCATTCCCAAATATAAATTATGTTAATACAACAAACATGTTTTGAGCACTTCCTATATGTCAGATGTCTGCTGGGCATGGGAGATTGTGACCAGAATGAGCATCAATATTTACCATCTAGGAGCTCATTGTTTAGTGGGTAAGAAAGATAAGTCAACCAATAATTCTAGGGTAGTCAGCGAGGTGTTATAAGAGCCCATGACCTGAATGCAAATAGGTAATGGAGGAAAGAATGATTGGAGAGTGTTTCAGAGGTGACATTTGAAATGGGCCCAGAAGTATCCTGGAGAAAAAGAGAGAAAAGCATTTCTGGGATAAGAAAAGCATGTATAAGGGATGTCTGGCTGGTTCAGTCTATAGAGCATGTGATTTGATCTCAGGGTGGTGAGTTCAAGCCCCACCTTGGGAACAGAGTTTGCTTAAAAAAAAAAGTGTGCATAAGAGCAGCATGACCCCTCACAATTAGAGCTATATAGAATGGAAGCAGAGGGAAGAGAAAACTGGTGGGTGGATGGAGGGAATCCAGGGAATCCAGGGAGCCAGGCTCATACCGTGGAAAGCCTTTGCTATGATGAGAACATTTGATTTTATCCTATCAGTCATGGGGGCAGTGGACATTTTAAATAATGGACCTGTGGCTATGGAGGACCACAGAGGATCATGGAAAGGCCTAAGGCAGGACTAGATAGGAAACAACGTTGGCACAGATGAGGTGAGGGATGATAAGGATCCAATTAGACAACGGAAGGGGGAGTATATGTGAGAGACATTTAGGAGCTGGTTTCGACCCTGAGGACTGATTAGACAGGAAGGGTGAGGGACAGGGAGGCATTGAGGGGATTCTGAAGCTACCAGATGCATTCATTCCATGATAAGATGGAACTGATGCCTGCTGACAACTCATGAGACCCAGATGTCTAGTGGAGATGGTGTCACACAGGGGAAGCACTACGGTTCATTCATTCACTCTCATCCATCCACCCATTCATCCCTTTATTCATCCAGCAAATATTAATTAGGAAATAATGCCTAGATTCCAGGATTCTTCCAGGCACAAAGAATATGCTACAAACACAGAAAAAAGATCAATAGCAAAAGATCTTTAAGGCTCACACCAGCACAGCTGCACACCTGTCACCTTCTCCCCTGTGAAGCAGGACCTGGAAGTGCATGTCATCTGTCCCCTGTCCTGTCCTAGGACCACTTAGAAGCTTGCTGAAGGATACATCATGGGCTGTGCAAGGGGCCAGGTGGCTGGCCAGGGGATGGGATGCAGATTGTCCTAGGGAGGAAAGAAATTCTTAGAACTAACTTACTTTCTTTCTTTCCTTCTTTCTTTCTTTCTTTCTTTTGTTCTTTCTTTCTTTCTTTCTTTCTTTCTTTCTTTCTTTCTTTCTCTTTTATTTCTTTCTCTCTCTCTCTCTCTTTCTTTCTTTCTCTCTTTTTAAAGTTTATTTCTTTATTTTGAGGGAGAGAGAGAGAGAGAGAGAGACAGCACTGGCAGCACAAAGCCCGACATAGGGCTCGAATTCACAAATCGTGAGATCACAAGCTGAGTGGAAACCAAGGGTCATACACTTAATGGACCGAGCCATCCAGGTGCTCCTGGAACTTTCTGAAGTAGCCTTTCTTTCTTTCACAAGTGCCTCCTTCACATGTGGGAATTTACATTCCCTCTATTTTATTTCCATATTTAATAAATGTTTTTATTTTAATTCCTCTCTTGAGCACTTTTATTTAAATGCTTTCTACAATTTTTGTCCCAGTGATGTCCTCTACTGTCTGTATATTTTTCTTAGTACTTTTTCAGATATACAATGTTCAATACTAATTGTTTTTCTTGAAATTGAAAAATGTGTTGTCTATCAAAACACAACTGCTATCCTTCTCCTCCTGGTCGTCTTTTCTTCTTTCCCCTCTCAGCTTTGTTGAGATTTAATTGACACATAATACTGTGTAAGTCAAAGGTGTACAATGTGATGATTTGGTACATGTATATATTGTGAAAGCTTACCACAGTAAGGTTAGTTAACACATCCTTTGCCTCGCATGATTACCATTTGGTGGTGGTGGTGGTAAGTTTGGTTTTCTTCCAAATATTCCTAATACCATCTTTATTCTTTTTTTTGGAAAGTTCTCTGTCTTCCTTTCCTGTTTATACTCAATATATTCCTTTCATAGTTCTTGATTTGCCTTTGATTTTCTTTCTGTGCACTTAAAATTAGCATACTTATTCCTAGAGGTCAAACATATATTTTTTTACATTTTTTAATGTAATGTAATGATTTATTTTTGAGACGGAAGAAGAGAGAGTGTGAGTGAGTGGGGGCATGGCAGAGAGAGAGAGAGACAGAGAGAGAGAGAGAGAATCCCAAGCAGGTTCTGCCCTGTCAACGTAGAGCCTGATGTGGGGCTCAAACCCATGAACTGTGAAATCATGACCTGAACTGAAATCAAGAGTTGGAGGCTTAACTGACTGAGCCATCCAGGCGCCCCTATGGTTTTTATATTTTTATCATGAAAACTTTCGCACTCGTTTCAACAACAATCAGCTCACAGCCAACTGCACTTCTGTCTGATGACTTCCTTCTTCTTTTCATAACCCTCCATTTTCTTCGTTCCCACTGCTTTCTGCACTTGGATAGATTCCAGTCTAACTGGAATCTGCCAGTTCTACCATTTACTGGTACTGAGTATCTTTCAGTTCTGATTTTAGGTTTCATCACTTCAGTCTACATAACTTTGTAATGCTCTTTCATCCTCGATTGCTTAAAATCGACTCATTTCTACATTCTATAATCATGGAGTGTTTCTATTTGAACAATGATGTGCTAAATTTATGAGCATTTCCATAAATGAGTTGACTTTAAGATGCCCCCAACTCTACATTATGATTCTAATCAGCACATTAATGAACGGGTATAGAAATGAGCCTATTTGCAAATTGCCAGATTAGATTTGTCCTTGTTTAACTAAAAGCTTTAACTAAAAGCAGGGTTAAAATCCTGAAGATGAGAAAGCCTCCTCCATGCCTGAACGTTTCTTGGTCAAATTGTGCTTTAAAAGAGCTTAAGAAATTTTTTTACTATTTGTGGACAGATCAGATCTAAAACAATGGAATACAGCTGAAATCATCACATAAATCATCATGTAAAATAATATTGTTATTAATATAGTGTTCTAAATTTACTTTCTCGGTTACAAAAATGTTCTGACTCAAAAATAAAATTGTGAGCTGTGATTGATGTATTTTTTATGTGTCCGCTCAGGTCCTGCCTGCTTAATTGGGCTCAGTCAATTTCAGTGTGTTTCCTATGACATTTCCATCCTACAGCTGTCAAGCCAAAGAAAGAATTAATATCAATAATCCAGTGATTGGATTTAATCTCTGAGATTAGTCATCATTTAAGCTACCAAAACCTCGACTGGAAAGAAAATGCTTGTCAATTTTATTTTCTCATGCAATAGTGGAAGATGGGCATTCATATATGTGTGTAAAAATCACACATTCACATGTATTTTATTGCATTCTTTGTGTTTTTGAAAACAATGAAAACCACTGTGTTAAAAGAAACTCTCTTCTCCCAAATGGCATATTGTCTACTCTTATTTCATTTCTCACGTACCTAGAAGCAGTCTTAACAGCTACTGATTTTTGTCCTTAGAGGTTTTCCTTTTTGTATGTTTGTTTTAACAAGCATTGATTGATATGCCATTGTCTCAATTACTAAGGCATCGCTACCTTTACTGTATAGATTGAGAAATACAGAAAGGGAGAAAGCTGGAAAATAGTGATAACAACACACTACACCAATAAAATCTCTATGTTCTATCTGTGTAAGGTGCTTTTCATTGTACTGAGTCAGTCACAACATGTGTTAATACTGTAGTTTAACAGACAAGGGAGCAAGGGAACAGAGAGCTTCAGCACTTTGCTCTTGTTGCATAGCCACTGAGGCAGAACACCTTGTCTTACCTTATTTTAAGCTAAGTCATGGGGCACCTGGCTAGCTCAATCTGTAGTGACTCATTCTCGGGATCATGAGTTGGATTCCCACACCAGGTGTAGAGATTACTTAAAAAAAAAAAAAATAATAAGATAAGTCACATGGACAAGTAAAGGCAAACTTGTGGGCAGGGTGTCAGGCAAATCAGTATTTCCTAAAAGATGCTCTTCAGGACATTAGTCTGTTGAGATGCCCTTACAACAAAAGGGTCTGTTGGTCAATTGCATAAAGTCTCATTCTGGAGGGTCATAATGCAAATTAGCGTATTAAAGGTTCTGAGAAATCCTGGAGTTAAAAAAAAAAAAACTCAGTCTAACTTTTGCTTAATTCAATGTATTTCATGGCAGAACCTTCTTGTGCACATAACAATTCACTGGAAACACGTAGGGAAAATTTGCTTTAAGCAAATATCCGTGTCTAATGACTTTGGCTAACGAAATATACGAAATTCAAGTGCTTCGGGATATAGATTCATGCTCAGATATAACCTCTTAACATGCATGACTCCAAAAACCAAGAAAACCAGTTTAAGGAAGGCAGAAATCCAACTACCAATCCATCCATTTATTTTTTCAAGAAGCATTTATTAAGCACCTACTCTGGCCCAGACAATGTGCAAGATATTGGTGATATAATGGTAAAAAGCCAAGACTGAGGGAGGTAGGGAAGGTTTCAAGAGCCTGCAGCAAACATAGGCTACATCTTAAAGGGTGAATAGAAGGATGGGCATTCAGCAGATGGAAGGGAGCTAGTTGTGAAAAGGCATTCCAAATCAAAGCCTTGAAGATGCAAAGACATAGAAGATTAAGAGAATAGCAGATTCAGGGGATTATAGGTGAATACATCCACTGTTTATCACCATCTCTTGTTTGTTGATGTATTGTTTGTCTACCCTTCCATGAGGCAGGGATTCTGTTGTGTTTGTCATTGTGTTCCCCATGCTTAGCACCGTGCTTATCTTATAAAAGGGGCCTAGTAAATTCTTGTCAAATGAATGACTAGTAGTCTGGTATCACTGGAACCTACTGTATTTGAAGGCAAGATGACAAGTAGAGGCTGGGATGGTAGGCAGGGCATCAATCATGAAGAGCCTTGTGGGTCATAGTTGGACACTATCTAGTACACTCACTACCAGGTGGGCCACTGAAGGATTGTAATCAGGGGAGTGTCTTAATCAGGTCTGCATTTTAGGAAGATGACTCTTGAGGCACCTGGGTGGCTCAGTCGGTTAAGCGTCCAACTTCGGCTCAGGTCATGATCTCACAGTTTGTGAGTTCGAGCCCTGCGTCAGGCTCTGTGCTGCCAGCTCAGAGCCTGGAGCCTGCTTCGGAGTCTGTGTCTCTCCATCTCTCAGTCCCTCCCCTGCTCATGCTCTGTGTCTCTCTGTCTCTCAATAATAAACATTTAAAAAAATTTAGAAAGATGACTCTGGTAGGAGAAAGCATGATGGTTTGAGACTGGGGACAGTTGGGAGGAAGTTGCAATAAAACAGGAAAGAAGAAGGTGTGATTAAGGCAGTTGCTGTTGGGTGGAAAGAAGGGGACAATGTAGCATGTAGAAGAGCCCAGCCCTAGTAGCCGAATGGGACAAGGAAGAGGTGAGAAGGCAGGGGAGGAATCAGAAAGGATTCCTCTGTTTCTGATCCAGAAAGTTGGAAAAACTTTTTGTTATGGAAATCTTCAAACATAAAAAGGTAGAGAGACTAGTATAATAAATCATCATGTACTCATCATCCAACAACTATAAACATAGAGCCAGTTTGGTTTTATCAGTACTGATTTTCCCACCCTACACCCCTCACCCCTGCCTGGAGTGTTTTGGAGCAAATGACGGATATCCCATTATTTCATCCATAAATGCTCCAGTATGTATTTCTAAGACATTAAGAACTGCTTAAAAACATAAATATCTTTAACACACCTAAAAAATGTTAACACATATTTCTTCACATCATCAAATATTTAATCAGTGTTCAAATGGTGTCAAAACGACTTTCTATAATTGGTTTGCTCAAAGTAGGATCCAAAACAAAGGCCATACATTGCATTTGGTTGATATGGCTTTGAGGTCTCTTTTAATCTGTAACAATTCTCCACCCTACTACCTTCTTTGTTCACTGAAGAAACCAGGTCATTTATCCCATAGAATCCCCTAGTTTTGCTGATTGCATCTGGGTGGTACCGTGTATCATGTTCCTCTAACCCCTGATCTTATAAATTGGCAGATCCCATTATAAGTTTCTATATAGAAGAGGTAACCCCTAAAGACATAGAATTTAGGGGCACCTTGGTGGTTCAGTTGGTTGAGTGCCCGACTCTTGATTTGGGCTCAGGTCATGAGCACAGGGTTGTGGGATCAAGCCCCCTGTTGGGCTTTGTGCTGAGTGTGGAGTCTGCTTGGGATTCTCTCTCTCTCTCTCTCTCTCTGTGTCTCTCTCTCTCTCTCCCCCTCTCTCCTTCTGCCCCTCTCCCCCAACGCTCACACACTCTGTCTCTCTCTAAAATAAATAAAAATGAAAAAAAGAAGACATAGAGTTTATTGGAGAGCGTGTTAAGTACAGTACTGGGGGTGAGGGGCTAAATGGATATATGTGTGGGTAAGGGTTTGAAGAGTGCTGTCAAAACTATGCAAGAATAGTCCTTTGGGGGAGTTTGGGTCACCCAGCCTCTAAAAGCTGCCACCGCCTTTAACTAAATGCTTTTGGAAAGGAAGGAAGAACTCCTTGAAAACCCTCCGGGTACCTTTGGTGAGCCAATCATTTGGGAGATACAGCACCCTACCTGGGTCTATATCTTTGTTAGATTTTTCAAAAGCTTCTGCCTTTCAGCAGGAGTGTAATTATTATTTGGAGGGTCGCAAAGGAGAACCATGCCTGGAGGGCCTTGTTTGGAGTTAGTTAGCCAAGTGGAGTGGTATTCCCCATAATTGAGGGGAGGCTGCCGGAGTCATGAGTTTATCACCATATAAAAACCTCCGTTTTCTTTCCATCATGTGTCCTCTGAGGGGCACTAATAGCCACCTTTGAAGAACCTGCTTAGAGAAATGTAAGCTGTGCTTTACCTATTGTGATTGTGGTTTCCATATACGCTGTTTAAATGGAAAATCGGTATGCAGAGAGCACATGATCAAGGACAGCAATAGACTTAGTGTTTGCTGTATTTAGTCCCAATATTGTTCTGTTTCATCTGCCCAGATCTTTTCTAAGCAGCTTGGCCACTATCTAAGAGTTGATTTCACACTATTTCTGCCTTGGAATTCTGGGAATCTCTCACCTCTTCTAACTGAACTTTATTTATTTTCATTAAAAAACACACACAGAGAGCTTACCATGTGCCAGACATTGTTATAGTTCATACGTATTAGCTCATGTAATCCTCATATCAACGCTTTAAAGTAGATACCGTAATTCCTCCCATTTTATAGGTGAAGAAACTGAGGCACAGAGAAGTCAAGTAATTTGCCCAAGGTCACACGGTTGACAAAGAGTAGTATTTGAACTCGGTCTGGTTCTAGAGTCTCTCCGCTTAACCACCATGATGTGTTGCCTGCTTGCACCAATAGTCAAATTAAAATGGTATTTGAACTTAAAAGGAGTCATGGCCATGAAGCAGAGTGGCTGAGGGTGTCCGCTTTGGTATCATACAGGCCGGGTGGATCCTAGCATTGTCACTTAGTAGTGGTGGAATAAGTAAGTAGTGGTGGCATAAGAGCATGTTATTTATGCTGCTGAGCCTCAGTTTCCTTATCTGTAAATTGGGGGTTATGCTCCCAATCTCCCAAAGTTGTGAGCATAACATGGAGTGATATATTTAAAACACCTGATGCAGCTCTGAGACTATAGTAAGTCCTTTAAAATGGTGTCTGTTATAATCATGGCATCATTCCAGAGAAACTTTGTGCACAGCAGACACTGCCATGAAGGGGACCTCCTCACTCCCCGGTGCTTGGCCAGACTTGGGGAGTGTAGCTGGCTTGTCGGTATAGCCATAATTATTTAGAATGTTGCTTTTGTGTCTTTACCAATGGTTGAACACAATGGGGACCAAAACCAGAAAAGGAATTAGGAGAAGAAACTTCTGTGTATAAAGTTTTTGCATACACTATCTCATTAGATACAAATCAAGGGAGTGCTGCTTTTCAGAACCGACTGGACACATTTTTTCCCATCTCTGCATTCAGTGACTTCATACCAGGGGCGAGAGCATTTAGACCACTGAAATCAGCAAATGATTTGTAAAATCAGGGCTTCCCCACCCTCCACCCCCCGACCAGGGAAATAATTGTTATACGTTTACCAGCACAACACTGTCCTTGGGCACTGTCACTGTGCATGAGCTCAATCCCTTCAACAACCCTATGAAGTAGCTACAGTTATTATCCTCATTTTTAGACCAGGCAACAGAGGTAAAGCAAATTGCCCCAAATTATGTAATGGGAGGCAGAGCCAAGATTCAAGCCCAGGAACTCTGCTGCAGGTTACTGTCTCTCACCTGAGGCAGGTTACTGCCTCTCCGAGTCTATGATATGGTTCTTTTAGGAGGTGAGAAATAGCCACCCAGTCCACACAGTGCAACTAGAGAACACGGTGATATTAATTAATGCATTAATTCATTCATGCATGCATTCAACAAATCTTTTTGAATGCCTCCTGTACAGCACACTGTCCGGAGGAGATTAAAATGGATAAAGTGAGTCGGTGATACCTAAAACCTACATTCTTACCCTCTGCCCTTCAACTAGACCATGAACTTCTAGGGAATTCAGACCATGCCTTGGTAATCTCCGTGTCTTCCCAAGAACTAACATGGAGGCTGACATAATAATTGTCAGATAAAAGAATAAAAGAGGCTGGTTGGGGAAGGCTGCCTATGGGGATATGTGCCATTTCGTATACAATATCCTTCCTTTCAGGAAGAGACAGGCTGTCACACATGAAGGCATGGTGGGCTCCTTTTCAGCACGGCTGGCTTTTCTTTGCACAGTGTTTCATGATTTGTTGGAGTTTGTTTCCTGAGGTGGGAAGCTAAACACCAGCTTCTGTCTCCTGGGATCACTTTTGTCATCCAGACCATAAGCTGACCCATGAATGAATATGGACTCAGAGATATTAGGGTCAGTCCTCTCTGTGACGAAGATAGATGGCAGGGAGGAAGCCCAGGTCCAGCTGTGTCACAGGTGAAATATCAGACTGAGCGAGGGGCAAAGACTGGGCTAAGGGGTGTGACATGATCATAAAAGTTATAATTTAAGACATTTTTGAGAGCAAAAGAGATGCTATTAATAATTACACTGGGACCACAGCCACGAACCCAAACGATTCTGGGTGAATTGCAATGAACAGTCACCCTATTGAAGGGTCAGATAGGGAAACATTGCAAATTAAAGAAAGCACATCATTTGGTAACGAGCTCTGAACAGATCTAAAGCACCAAAGTTCTAATCCTAGCTCTGTGTCCTTCCAGCTTGGCCTCCTTCAGCCACTTATCCCTTATCTAAGGCATTAAAATAGATCAGAGGTTCCCAGCCATTTTCTCCCCTTTGTGGACTGTTTCTTTCCAAATAATTCTTACACGAGAACATTTTGGGAGATCTCCAGGCTTAGTACTGCTGAGTTGTAGGAATAGGATTTATTTGGATTCCTTATCCTTATGCCTCCTTATTCTTATTTTAGCCTTGGGGTGAAACAGATATTTCATAGATGACTCAACATATGAGCCCTGGAAGGGACCTCAGAATCAGCTTCTTCACTGACAAGTTAGGAAACCGAAATCCAAGAGAGTGACATTTGTCCAAAGGTCTCTCAGCCTGGCAAGACCTGGATGGCTTTCACTCAGCCATATTCACAATGGAAATCAGTACATGCTTTAAAAAAAACAACAACAAGAAAAACTTCAAAGTATTTGTAATTGTAATGAATGACCACTGTAGACAATGTAGAAAAGGCAAGCAAAGAAAGAAAGAAAGAAAGAAAGAAAGAAAGAAAGAAAGAAAGAAAGAAAGAATAAATCAACCATCAAAACTCACTCACGGATAGCCACTATAATCATTCTGATGAATCTATATCTTTTCAGACTTTTTTTCCCTTCTATTTCCAGTAGCCTTTTCAATCTACCAAGTTCTTATTTTCTCCCTTTTTCCACTTGTTCCAGCCTTCCATGTCATCCTTCCACTCTCTCAGTTTTCTCGAAATTACAGCTAAAGGACATAGTTTCTAAGTTGACAAGTTTATGGACAGTTGCCCTTGAATGCAGCACTTTGCATCTGGAAAAGGCATTCTGAGATAGAGCGGAGCAGAAGGAACGTGGGACCTGGGTGCTAAGCAAAGCCCAGGCTTCTGATTGGTCAGCTGTGAGCCAAGTGAGGGGGAAACTGAATCCAGACATCAGGCAATCAAAAGGGGAGATCAGAAACCTGAAGCAGAGAGAACTCACTCCGTCAGACCCCCTGCTCCCTGGGAAGGCTGTCTGGAGCAGTGTGCAAGTCGGCTAGCCAGCAGCCAAGACAAAGATGACCTTCAACCCTTCGAGAAGGACTGGCCCCAATGGTCCTGGTTCCAGTTGTTGATGTCTGTCTGACCTACACTGTTGCCTCACAGATTTCCCCATGTCTCCACTTATAAATGTCTAAAACTTTCCCTGGAATGGATTCATTGCCCCTTGTTAGAGTCCTTGATTTTGTGTTACAAGTGAAAAATAGAGCCTGTTAAATTGAATCACGGAGATGTTCCTGAAAGCAGCCTAGAGGAAGGCTCTAGACCATGCTTTAGAGCCTCCAGTGAAGAGCTTAAGATGGAGAAGAAAAGTTACAAAGGGGAAGTGAAAAAGAAAACATGAGCTTCTCAGGGACCACTGTTTTCCAAAGATCTTAAAATCTCATTTCACAAAGCATCCCTGATCAAAACAATTTCTTGATCGAAAACCTCTGTCTTAATTTGTCTTATGGGTGGCCATGGTCAGCAAAAACACCCCCCTGGCCCTTTGCGACCGGCCAGGGACTGCCTTTTATTATGCAGATTGGATGGAGCTGGGCTTCCGGGAGCCAATTCTGGGAACCCTATCTGCATAATGCCTCCCCTCCTTAAAGATGGGCAGTTAAACCAAATAGTTTTTAATTTCTTTTGTGGAATGGCTGCCTCTTTATTTAATGTTGAACACTGAAGCAGTTGAGGAAGAGTACCAACTAAACAGGCTTTTTAAATACTGCCTTCGTAATTATCTGTGGAATTAAACCCACAGAACACACATTAACTCTCATCAGAAAATGGAATTATGAGAATTCTTATTAACAGCAGCTCCAGACTCAACTCACAGTATTCACTTGAGTAATTATTATTGGTAAAGGCTGGGATTAATTTTTTTTCTTTTTTTTTTTTCAAACTGGAGAAAATAAATTCTTAGCAATTGCCTGCCTTGGACATGCAGAAGGAGACAAAGAAATGAGAACTTTTATTTTAGGGAGAAAAAAATAATTTCGAAATGTAATTTTGCTCTGATTTCTGAGGGAATTCTTATGCAAGGCATTTTCTATGTAAAGGGATTATATGTCACCAATGCAAAACGAAATACAAAATAAACCAAAGAGCTATGAATGTCCTAAGTGCAGAAAATAATATATAATTTATGATACTTTAAATCTCATTAAAAACACTAGCTTTTGTAGCTTCCTAGCAACCAATCCTCAGGAGTCCCTCTGTAAAAGAGGTTGGCTCTCCCCAAGCTCGGGGTCCAAAGCTTTAATAAATGAAACCCATATGGTGGCTATATGACAGTTCCCTGTGTGCAGGCCATTTGTCTGGGTGTTCTTGAAAGCCTCATATGATAGTTTATAATTTGCTAATCCAATATAATAAACATGAAAGCACTTTGTTAAACTAATGTTTAGGGTCTAAATTAAAGCAGCCAAGGCTGGAGAGTTAGAGGGAAAGTTGGAGGTCTATAATTTCAGCCTTAATTCTGGTTGGAACACACAGGTTTCCAAAAGGTGGTGCTGGGGACATCTTCATTTTTTCTTTTTTTCTCTTTTTCTTTTTTCTGTTTACAGCACGATTGCTTCGACATTTTCATTTCCGCGCTGGGAAGTAAATTGAGCAGGTTTTACTGTGCCCATTTGCCAGATGGAGCTACTGAGGCTCAGAAAGGTAAGCCATTGCTGTGACTATCTGCAAAATGAGGGGACAGCAAGAAAGACATGGCAGGTATGTAAATGCTCCTTTGTAACTTGTGCTGTCTGTGATGACATTTTCACCGGCCTGAAGCAAAATGGAAAAAGGACAAAAATGAGTTCTAATAAAACAAAAGAAACAACTCTTTGAGAGTGGAGATTATTGGGATAGTTCCTCTCTCCTTTTTTGGTAGTAAATGACCTTTATGTTATAAAATAATGGTGATGGTTGATAGCAGCTGCTCTTGGTTTGTCTTTGGCAAAATTAATCCCTGGGGGGTGCCTGGGTGGCTCAGCTGGTTAAGTGTCCAACTCCTGACTCCTGATTTCAGCTCAGGTCATGATCTCACAGTTCGTGAGTTCAAGCCCCACGTCCGGCTCCTCACTGACAGTGCGGAGCCTGTTTGGGATTCTCTCGCTCTCTCTGCCCCTTCCATGCTTGGTCTCTCTCTCTCTCTCTCTCTCAAAAATAAATAAATTAAAAAAAATTAATCCCTGGCAATCAGGTCAATCTCCAAAGCATTAAAAAATTTACCGGTTGGTGGGGCATCTGGGTGGCTCAGTCAATTAAGCATTGGACTTCAAGTCAGGTCATGATCTCACAGCTTGTGAGTTCTAGCCCCATGTTGGGCTCTGTGTTGACAGCTCAGAGGTTGGGGCCTGCTTCAGATTCTGTGTCTCCCTCTCTCTTTGTCCCTCTCCTGCTTGCATGCTCTCTCTCGCTCTCTCTCTCTCTCTCTGTTTCTCAAAAATAAAAAAATTAAATAAATTAAATAAACATAAAAAAAATTTTTTTAAAGTTACTGGGTGGTAAAATCTCAAAGCCTGCCCCCCACTTTATTTTTTAACAAATGAGAAAAAAATGAGATCTGGTTGTGTGTATGTTGCCAATATCACACAGCAAGCGGATGGCAGGGGCATGTTTAGAGCACAGGTCTCTACACTCCTGGGTCAGTGGACATGGTGAAGGGAAAATAAATAGCATCAATTTTCATTCTGAGGGAAAAACATATTTTTTAAACAGGCTTTTGCTTCAGTTTCTGAAGGCATTTATAACGCAAGTGCTTTGTTCGTAATGAGATTATAGGCCAGAGATGCAAAATGAAACAGGAAACTACATCAAGGAGAAACAAACATCTACGATGCAATAAATAGTGTCACCAGTGGTCTTTGGAAGCAGCGACATCCGGCCCCACTGTCTTTAAGAGGAGGCCAAAAGTGGTTACCCTGATTCCTTAGAATTGGACATGGCATTGCTATTTTTCTTTGAAAAGCTTAGAGTCTCAGAGAGAGGCCTCCTCTGCTCTGATGGGAGAGGAGAGGCATGAGATTTCCCCAAATCTGGCCAATTGCTAGCGGCACCCTCATAACTCCATGACTCTCTTCTGCCCTGAGTGCGACCCTGGGGGCAGGCCAGGGGCCTTTATCTTAAGGCTATCTTTCCTGCACTGTCAAGACGCATCAGAGCACTGCAGCTAACTCGTGGTGGCACTATGGGATCTTTAACATTTTTGAAGGAAAGCAGTGATAATTGGCATCTATAAACTACTACCTTGACGTAGTCAATATTAAATGGTGCTACATTTCCTTCTATGATGTCACATCTTTGTGAAGGTTGTTTTGGTGTGTTTTTTGGACAGTTACTGTGATCAAAAGCAAGAAGTTTGGGACTATTGTGTGGAATAGAAAATAAGGGCAGGGGTATCTAATCTGATTCCAAAGTTTGAGAAACTGTGCAGTGTCCAACGGGAACCTGCCTTCCATTAATAAGTAGCTGTAGGTATTAAGAAATGAAATACAAATTATTTGTAGTACTATTTTTTCAACTGGCTACTAAGTCATTAGAATATAAATATTTCTGTAGTTGATGGGGTCTAACTACTACATAAATGGAAGGGTTATGTATTTCTTTTGGCCTGAAGGCAATGGGATAAATTACTGAGATTCCAGAACACCATGAACTGGGAAAGTTTGGGAACATTCTGGGTGTTGTTCAAAGATCATGAAGGATATCAGGCGAACTGTCACGGAAGGCGGCTAACGAGGTCTTCAGCTGCCATGACACTAGACACGGGAAAGTGGTTTGGGGCTGTGTGGCCTAGGGCATAGCATTCCATCCCATCTTAAATTTTCCTGTCTACAAAAGGAGAGCACTGTACTTGGGTCAGAGTTGCCTTCTGCTCATATGGCAGTTACAACACTAGAAACACTCTCAGGGAACCACTTTTCCCCAAACTCTTTCCATGTGGTTTGGGTGGGGCTGACCCCTTCCTCTCCCATGCTCCTAGGGGTGGACCCATGGCCAGGACGGGACAATGAAGTTTAACCCCTTAGTCACAGTGGGTTAGAACTGGACACATAATTAAGCCAAGCCAATCAGTGCCAAGGAAAAGGCGGTGGTGGGGAGCCAAGAAAAAGACCTTGACCTGATAATATTATTTGAACCCTTGGATCTAGCCTTGACTGGTCTTTTCAGCTACTTAAACAAACAAACAAACAAAGTAGGTGGGTAAGTAGGTAGGTAGACAGACACAGGCAAATTGGTATAAATATACCTCTTCTACCCCCTTCCCCATGGGGTAGTTTCTTTTGTCTTCATACTCCAGGGGCTCAAGATATCAGACTCCAGATATTATCAAGACATGGTTTTCCTCCTTCTGTCTCTCAACACTGGTATCATCCCTATTGGCTTCTTTCTCAGGCAGGGCTCTCCTCGAAGTGGCAAGATGCCTGATAGTACATCTGGGCTTGCAGGCTAGCCCACGAGAAACAGGAGACTCTGTCTCTTTCGCGATAGACCCAGCATAATTCATGATGGTATTTATGGCTGGCTGTGATTGTGCTCTATGCAAACTCCTGAGCCAATCACTAGGACCTTGAGGATGAGATGTTCCGATTGGCCAGGTCTAAGTCACATGTCCACCTCTGCAGCTGGGGGTGGAGTTAACTTAACTCGATGCAAATGGCCTGAGAATGGGAAGGCAAATGACTCGGAGATCAGCCGGGGCCCAGCCAGCAAAGCTGAAACCACTTTCAATATTTAAAGCAGAGGTAATTTAATACAGGAGATGGTTTACACGTGTGATGGCAGAGTGGCACAGCCAAGTGGGGATGCCCAAACGTTCTTGAGACTAACAACAGCAGTATGTAGCTTCTGCAGCTTGGCTAGAGGGACAGAGGGAGGAAGAAGCAGCGTTCCAGGCTCTGTGGCAAGCACACTTGGGGGAAGCAGGAGCCACAGCAGAGCCTGTCTGGCAGGAAATGAAGCCATGGAGAAGATCCCCCCACTTCTGGTGACATCACCCAAGGCAGAGAGGGAGGGAGAGCAATCCCCTGCCCTCCTCCTTTCTCCCTCTACTCCAATCTCCTGCCATTGCCTCTCATTAGCTTAATCCATTTGGAAACCAGCGGACACTGGGGCCTGGGAAATTCAGCTCTCCTGAAACACGGAATAGATCAAGGGAAAGGTGAGGAGTGGATCTGAAGGCAAACAAGCCAAGGATTGACACAGGGTAGGTTCCCAAGAGGAAAATTGGGGTATTGTAGAAAAGGGAGTTGGCTGCTGGTGGCAAATATAAAAAATACACCCTACAGCCGGGCTTATTTGTTTGTTTGTTTGTTTTAAATCAGACATAGCTGTGAATAAGTGAAGAATGTTATGCCTAGCAACCAGACCTTAGCCATTGGAGGTCAGGCAGTAGTCTGGACTGGGGATAGACTTTGAGGATTCAGCGGGAAATAACAAGACATAGAAGAATAGGCAAGTGGAAGACGATGGCAGAGGGTTCAGGAATACATAATATACTGACATCCATGTTGACATCATGGAAGTCTGTCCACACATAGCCCAATAAGGGACCGGGGTTCCAAGCCAGTCTCTGAGACAACATTAGCAAAAGCAGGGTAGGGTCATTGCATGTCTTGAGTGAATGGAGGTCCCCAAGGCAAGGTGGCCAAGACAAGGAGGTCTAGCTAGGTAACAAGAACAGGATCCTGGAGTATAAAGTGGGGTGAGAGCTGGAAGACCAGTAAGAGTGACTTGAGGCAGAATTTCAGGTTGGTACAGTGACAGTGATGCTTTCTTAAATCCTCTATGCTCAAAGTCAGGACTGTGGCCAGTTGAGCTTGCAAATGTAGGTCAAATGACTTCAGGTGTGGGGAAGAGGAACCATGGAACCTGGGACCAGGCAAGACTATGGTGGTTGACACCTGTTGTTTTTGCCTGTCTAGACGTCATTCCTATGTTCAGTAACAACTCTGATTTTGGGGAGGGAAGCACCTCACTCACTTCCTCCTGTACCATGATTTGGTATAGATACCTTACCCAAATCAGTCTACTGGTATTTGTGATGTGTGCTTTTGTTGAACAGTTGGAGAAGTAGAGAATCTCTCTTTCTGCCAGACCGGAAGCTCCATGGTTAATATCTGGACCTGTCTGGAATCAGCACGTGAAGAGTGACCGAGTAAGAATAAAACTACATGGAGAGGGGGAGAGACAGAGGAACCACATCCAGAAGCCATTGCTGGGGTCCCAGGTCAGGGTGGGCACGGCTTAATGCCGATGCATCCCTCAGATTTCCACATACTCAAGCTCCTTTCTTCTTTGTTTTTTTCTGAAGAAAACTTGAGTTTTATTTTTTGATCTGTTGCAACAGGGAAAGTACTACTACACTCATTCTTTCCTTATTGTTGGACTTCTATTTGATTTTCATGTGAAAGTGGGCAGGAGGCCTGAAATGCTGTTTCCTCCAAATCCCATGTGTTTTCTCTGACTCTCTAAACTTGTCTTGAACTTCTCCTGGGCTTTGGTAGACATGATCACAGATGAAAGAAGGGAGATGTTGGCTAGCACCCCTATTTACTGGGGGGAGTCTGGGAGAAGTGGCTGGATTCAGTGTTTTGGGCTAATTGGGGAAATGCAGGGGAAGTGTGGCCCCAGACACTCTGAAGTCCCTTCATTTGTCATCCTATGAAAGCTTGGATGTGTGGTAACTCAGGTAAATCTTTGTTTCAACAATGTGTTTGAAGCTTATGTACAAGGCCAGTTCTGTGAATCCACTTTGGCTAACTTCTTTTTTTTTTTTTTTCTTTTATTTAAATGTAATTAACAGGTTTCCTGAATTGATCAAGTAAATCAGTGATTTTGACAACCTGTGGAAACGACATCCAAAAGACAAAAATAAAGGCCTTGATTAGATTTGTGGTCTGGGGAGTCTGGTTCACTATATGTGGTGTATTCAGTGAAAATATTCTGGAGGAGAGACGTCTTAAAACAAGCAGAATTTAGGCTTGGGCTCATAGGAATCAGAAAATGATGGAGTTTTACTAATATTGTTGTGTTAGTTACGACTGTTTTCATTACAATAGTCAGAACCCAACTTGATTTTGTTTGAACAAAAAGGAATTTATTGTAAAAGATACTTGAGTGTCTATCAAAACCTAAAGATGGGTTGTATCTGGACCTAAGAATTGACTGGAATAGGGGACTCAAATATGGCCACAATATTTCTTGTCCTTGTTTCACCGTGTGTTGACTTTGTTGACTTCATTCTTTTCTCTCATGGCAGGAATTCTTCTCAGGTAGGATAAAATATGGCTACCGTTAATTCTTGATTTTTGCTTCTTATAGTTTCAGCCACCATCTGGCTCTCAAGTCTGAAAGTTCTAGAGATGGGTTCTCTAATTGGTCCACCTAGGTCTCACTCCTGGACCACTGGGCTTTGTCCATGGGATAGGCCACATTTCCAAAATGACTGCCCCAGGATAGCCATGAGGATTCGGGGGGGTGGGGGGTAGATGGCAATGGAGTCACTCCCAGGTAATCAGAGAAGCTGAGCAGACAAAACAATATGGGTATACAGAAGGACAATGAGGTTCATGAGGTTTTCATCAGAAGGCCCTCTTTTATTAATTTTCTATTGCTGTGTGACAAATTACCACGAACTTGCTGACTTAAAGAAAAACAAACTTTCTAGCTCAAGCTTCTGTATTCAGAGTCTAGATGTAGTGTAGTTTGGTTCTCAGCTCAGAGTCTTACAAACCTGCAATCAAGGCGTCCACCATCTTGAGCTCAAGGCCCTCTTCCAAGGCCACGTGGTTGTGAGAGAATTCAGTTTCTTGCAGTTGCAGATCGCCATTTCTTTGCTGGCTGTCACCTGAGGCTGTTCTTCTAGAGGCCCCATATTCCTTGCCACATGACCTGCTTCATCTTCAAAGCCAGCAATGGAGAGTGTCCCTCCTGTTGAATCCCTCTGAGATTTCAACTCTCTTGCCACTGAGAGCCTCACTCCTTGTAAGTGATCACCTGAACAGGTCAGGCCCACTAGGAATATTTCCCATAAATTAAGGGCAAAATCCTCTGTAAGACTGATTCCACTTAAATGCTAGCTGCAAGTGAGGTCCCAGACCACCCACCCTTCTGACTGACTGGCTTAACCTCAGAGCTTTCTACAATCTCCTTAGGTTCATAATTCCCTAAGATGACTCATAGAACTCAGAAAAGCAACACTTCCAATTACAGTTTTATTATGAAGGATATACACAGGGTGAGGTGTGAGAGGGTGTGCAGTGCTTCATGCCGTCTCCCTGTGGAATCAAGGGTATGTCACCCCTTCAGTGCATCCATGTGTTCACCAGCCAGAAAGCTCCATTGAACTTTGGTGGCCAGAGTTTTTATTGGGGTTTTAAACTGATACCAAGATTGTGTTTTTCTTTGAATGTAACTTTACCAACTCTAATCATTGTTACAAGTTTTCTCTAACTGGGTGGCAAATTACGTGTGAATGCAAACTGCTTATTTAAATCACCTCATTGGTTTAAATATAGCAAGGGCTCCAAATATGTTTACCTAATTGAATATTAGAGGTAAAGCCACCCTGAAATAAAATTTTCTTGACATTCGAAAACTAAATCATTTGTGATAGAGAGTGAGACAATCCCTCCGTGAAGCTACTCTTTAAAGCGCTGGGTGAGGAGCATGATAAAATGGCAGTAGACTGTATTTTTTTCAGACTCAAATTTATTTCCCTGACACATAAGATACTGTTTCCAGGCCTTAGAGGGGGACATCTGGGAAACCTAGGGAGATCTGTAAACTCTTCCATCAATTTCTCAGGCACTAAGAGAATTTGTAGTGTTTGCAAGATTCTTTGAAAAAAAAACATTGGATATCATGCCAAAGGAAGAGTCCAGAATTGTTAATCCCTGTGTACTACCCCTACATCAAACTGCTTAGCACAGGGACAGCTTGCATTTCTGTATCTTCTTGGGCTTGTAGACATCTCACAAGATCCCAGGAATGGTTGCGATTTCATCAGGGCAGATAATCAGGATTATAGGTAAAAGCATTAGGAAGAGACATACCATCTATCTACAATCACAACAAGTCCTTTAGAAGTTTCCATTTTCTCTTTTCCGGAGAAAAGCAAAGCCCTCCTTCATACGATGGCAGATTCACAATAGCCAGTGCCCTTAATTCTTCAACTTTCCCACTCCTCTCTCCCAAATTGTGTATTTCCTACCTACTTTAATATCTGTTTTCAGAAATGACTAATCCTAGACTAATTGTGTTCTATTCAAATGAAAGATGAAAAACAAGCTAAAGCCTCCTGTCCCCAAAGGCTGGAAATGACCTCATGACTTTACATGTGCCTTGTGGGAACCAAGGCAGGGCCACCAGTCTGTCACTATGTCTTCTAGCACTCTGGAAAGTGTCAATTTTTTTTCCCCCAAGTGAAAATACCAGGCGATTCTGGAGTAGCAACTGTAATCACCAGAACGGGGCTAGCTGTGGTTTCTCAAGCCCTGAGTTCCGTTCCTCGTCTCCACTCTGGCAGTTCTTGAAAGTTCCTTTCAATCCCTCTCTTTTGTTTCTCTTCAAGTCTGTTTACCATTTTTTTTTTTTTTTTTTTTACAGAGGGGTGTTTGCTCTATGTGCCGTTATGGGGTCCAGAGCGTCTAATTGACAAATTATGTTGCACTTTTGGTGGCTTTAAGGAATCATTTAAAATAAATAAGATCATAATTATCAGTTTTCATTTACCCATTTATTAAGTAACAATGTTCACACTGAGTAGTTTGATTTTGTGTTATAATAAGGCAATCTCTACATGATGACAGATGGTGTTTCATTTTGCCGACACTGTGCTAAAGTGCTTTGGGTTGTGATGTGTTTGATTTTATTAGAGATCAGATTTAACACATGCATGCTACATAACTGCAATCACATTCCCATTTCTCATCTGTAGGAGAAAATGAAACTGTGATGAAATGTAATATACTCACCCTCAGGCAGAACTAGTGGCACTGGGAATTGCAACATAATAAATCTAATGGATATTACACTATAGGACCCTAGAAATTTACTGTTATTATGTTCAGGGAAGGAACTCGGTTTTGTAAAACTCACTTTTATTTCACTGGCATCCATGCAATTTCACATTATTTAACTGTTGTGTCCCAATAGCAGGGATGGTATTTGTGGATTTGCGTTCCACCACCCACCCACCCCTGCTCTGCCCCCTAAGGAACACCGTGGGGCCAGGAACCCAGAAGAGAAAGCTAGGGGAGAGCAAACAGCCAAAAAATTGTACTTACCAAATGCAAATGACAACAATGGCATGTCGTTAACAATGGATTGTTGGGATTGTCAAATTAAGCCACATTTAGCCATGCTGTCAGTGTGGCACCCACTGGAGGAAGACACAGCCGTAAAAGCTTTGACTACTACGATATGGAGCTCTTGTATTCTCAGCCTGCCCCACTGCCACCCCCTGGGGGAGGGGGTGGGAATCTAAGTTAATTACACATCTAGTTATTGATGTGACTGTCGATAGAGCTTTTCCCTAATGAGGCCATTGTCAAGCAAAATTCCAAAGGTGGAGACAGCTTTCAGGGCTCACATCCCAACAAGGTGGAGACCGTGATTCTGCATTGCCCCCTGAAGGTTGACGCGTTGAAACCTTGTCTGCTGCACTTCCAACAGCCTCCCAGCTGGTCTCCCTGCCTCTAGCCTCTACCTGCTGTAACTCATCATGGATGTCTCCTCTCACATTTACTCATCCTCAGTGATAGCTTTCGCCAAGTTGCTTCCACTCTCAAAAAGCCTCGGTGACTCCTTGTGGCGTGGCATTTACACCCCTCTTAATTCAGCTGTGATCTCACAATTCCGTAAAATAAACCTCTTATTCTGGTGAAGTTTGTCTTTTCATTGTTCTTCAGACAGGATAAGCTTGTTTCCTTCTTTGCTTGGGTGTAGGGTTCTTTGGGTTGCAAGAGGCAGAAACCCCCCTCAAATTTGTTTAGGCAGAAAGGGGAAATTTCTTGACTCACAAATTTAGGAAGGTAGGGGAGGCTGGATTCCTGGCGCAAGGGGACCTTGGAACCAAAGTGTTTCTCAGGTGGTCTCTACTTTGTCTTATCTCTACTCTAGATGTGAATATCCATACTTTCTCGTACTGTAGAACTACTTACTCTGTAGGATAGGGGATTTCAGAGGTCAGAAATGGAAACTCAGTCACTCTTCCTGGTTCCAGGTTCAAAAATTCCAAGAAAGAGTTCTGATTGGCCTGGTTTGTATCAGGTACTCATATCTGGCCCAATGGTTGTAGCCAAGAGGTCAGGCCCTGTCAGTGGCCCAATTTGGTTTAGGCTAAACTCCCCCCACAATAATTGTGTCCAGGATGGTGAAATCTGTCACATGATTAGAATAGGGGCATGGAGCAGAGCCAGGAAGGGAGGAGTGTTGCTTTTCTGGGCAGCCAAAATAATTGATGTCCACCACATGCCTGTGTATGAGGTCCCCACCACCTGCTATGCCCATGTCCTTCCTCCCCTCCTATCTCAATCTGAACCATCTGCCTTATAGAATAGAAGGTCAGGGTTAGGGAGAGAGAGCTAATATCTGAGTACCTATAAAATATGGATGTTATCTAAACAAATCCCCACAATAGCCCTATAAATATAGTACCATCATCCGCATTTTACAGATGAGCTTAGAAAAGCTATTTATCTTGATCACATCATTCAACCAGGAAGTGGCTGAGCCAGGTTTCAAACCCAGCTCTGTTGGACTCTATTCATAATCTGAAGTATGTGGGAGGATTCAGTTCTGTGCTAGAACAGAAAAATGTAAAAGAACCTGGATAAGGGTCCCTGGGTGGTTCAGTTGGTTGGGCATCTGGCTCTTGGTTTCGGCTCAGGTCATGATCTCAGTGGCTCGTGCGATCGAGCCCTGTGTCGGGCTCTGTGCTGGCAGCGTGGAGCCTGCTTGGGATTCTCTCTCTCTCTCTCTCTCTCTCTCTCTCTCTCTCTCTCTCTCTCTCCCACCCCAAAATAAACAAGCTTAATTAATTTTTTAAAAAATCATTTAAAAAATAAATGAAAGAACCTAGATATCCTGTTTATCTGACCCCAAATACATAATTGATTGAAAACACATGACTATTCAATTTCCTCAAGTCTATATTTAGGTTACTTAGGAGCAGGCAAATAGGATGTCAGGCTAATTCTGCAGTGATATTTTCTTGGGAAATGACTGGTACTTTTGTCTCATTCCTTCTCTCATCAGATATTTATGGACACCTGCCTGGTTCGTCAGTCTATTATCTGCACACGTCATTCTCATATTATGTTAGATTTTGTATTTACACCAGGTCCCTTCATGCGTGTGGCCTCAGTTCCTCTCAACCTTGCCATCTCACTATTTTCCCACGTCCTTGCTTCACAAAAGCACGTCCTTCTGCCTACAATGCCTGCCCTCCTCCCTTCTGCTGTTGATGTCCTGCTTCTTCTTCAGGGCTTGATTCAGACATCCTTCTCCTTCTGACCTTAAATGCCCCTCCCCGCCCTGCTCCTCCCGTCCCAGGAATGTTCTCACTCTTCCAGATCTTAGAGAAACGATGCAAGCCAATGTATAACTGCAAGCCTCCTGAGGGCTCTGGTTGTCAGGCTTCTCCCCATAGTAACTAGCATAGTGCTGGCTGCATAGCAGATATTTGATAAATATTGTTTGTTAAGGTAAGAAAAACTCACATACAGGTCTTCCTCAGCACACGAGGGTCTTCTGTCCCAATAAACCCATTCTAAGTTGAAAATACCATAAGTTGAAAATGCATGTGATATACCCAGTCTACAGAACATCATAGCTCAGCCCAGCTTACCTAAAACAGGCTCAGAACACTGACGTTAGCTTACAGTTGGGCAAAATCATCTCACACAAAAGTCTATTTCTAATAAAGTGTTGAATAGCTTGTGGAATGTATTGACCGCTGCCTTGAAATGGAAAGACAGAATGGTTGTGTGAGTACAGAATGGTTGCAAGCATATCTGTTGTTGAACCTTGGGGTCCCGTGGCTGACTGAGAGCAGAGGCTGGTTGCAGCCTGCCCAGCATCTCAGGTGAGGGTGGTACTGGGAAAATCTCAAAATTCAAAAATTCAAAGTACATTTTCCACTGAATACATTATCCCTTGCGTATCAATGTAAAGTTGAAAAATCGTAAAGTAAAAAAAAAATCATTTGTCAAACTATTGGGAGTTGTAGTAATATGAAATTATTTAGAGAAATACAGTGGATTACTATGACTCTGTACAGTGCCTTTGCAAACACTGGAAGAGGTGATATAATGGAATGTTAGGCCTGTATACTTGGTAGTTAAAGCAGGACTTCAGTTCTGGCTCCTGCCTTTTAATTGGCATAGAGTCCCAGGCAAGCCTCAGTCTCTTCATTTGTAAGTTGGAGATAAGACTTTAGGTGTCTGTTGTGAGAATTACGTGAGATGCAGTTTGTGAAGTTATGAAGTGCTTTGTGTAGCACCTGATGCGTCTGAGTGCCCCGTAAGTGCACAGGTATAAGCCCACGCACACCAACAGTTTGAAAAAATTAGATTCGTGTGGATTGGGAGAAGGAACCTGTTTATGGCTATCCACTTGGCTCCTAGGGGTTGTTCATCCTTTGGGAGACTCTCAAATCATTGGAGAGTCTGGTGAGAGGCTCAGAGACTTGGGGGGGAAGGGGAAGACACCCAAGAATCTGAGCTCTACCTGGAAGAGTACTTTCCAATGAAATGATAAGACAAGGATAAGCTTTAAATCAAATTTGACATGTGGTAGTTTTCCTTCTTGAATCTTCAGTGGGGGTAGGGGGGTGGGTACAAGGGCAGGCAACTCTAGTTAGGTAGCATAGGTGGACAGGCTTCTCAGAAGGTGACATTTGCTTCTAGACCTAAATGAGAGGGAACCGGCCATGAGAGGATCTGGAAGAAGAACATTCCAGGCAGAGGGAATTGCAAGTGGAAAGGCCCTGAGGCAGGAATATGCTTGAGGTCAGAAAGAAGTCCACAGTAGCTAGAGCCAAGTGGGTAAGGGGAACGTAAATGGAGGCCAGATTGCACAGGGTAAGCCACAATAACATAGTGGGAATTTGTTCTAATTCCAGTAGGAAGCCATTGGAAGGTTTTAGGCAAAGAAGTCTTTTGATAGCCAGTGTCCAAGATGGCCCTCCAGTGATCCTTGCTCCCTGGTATCTATTCATATCCTTCCATATTGAATAAGACTGGCCATAACTAACAGGCTATGTGGAAATGGCAGATGTAACTTCTGAGGCTAAGCTTTAAAGAAGACATTGAAACTATTGCCTTGCTCTCTCTGTTCATTCACTTTGGAGGAAGCCGGCTACCAAGCCATAAAGATATTCAAGCAGCTTTAGGAGAGGTCCATGTAGGGAGAAGCTGAGGCCTCTAGCCAACAGCCCCATGAGTGAGCCACCTTGGAAGTGGATCCCCCAGCTTCAGTCCAGCCTTCAGATGAGAGCAGCCCAGAACACCATACTGACTGCAACCTCACAAGACATTCTGAATCAGAACCACTTAGCTAAGCTGTTCTCAAATTCCTGACCCTCAGAAACTGTGTGAGATTATTAATGTTTCTTTTTTACCTTAAGCTGCTAAATTTTGGAGTAATTTGTTCTGCAGTAACAGATAACTAATTCAAGTGGTATCATCCAATTTAGATTTTCCACACTTGGGTTGCTGAATGAACCAAGAACTTTGGAAGGTAAAAATGGAAACAAGGAAAAGAGAAGGCTTAGTAGGTACTCAGGTAAGCATTGGTGGTGGCTTGAATTAGGGGCATTCTCACCAGGGATGGTGAGAAATGGTCAGCTTTGGTGAAGCTGATGTTATTTGCTGATGAGGCTATGGGGTGTGAAGAATCAAGGTTGACTCCTTTATTTTTAGTGGAGTGGATAGCCCTACCATTTACTGAAAGGGGATGAGTCAGTTTGGAGAGGGAAATGTAGACTCCACTAGAGACAAAATAAAGATTGTGTTGAGTGAGAGACAGATAGCCTAACCAGAAGCTGTTTTTTTTTTCTGTTGCCTACAAGATACAAATAAGAACCGTCTATGTTTCAATAAAAACACCTTCAGTCAGTACCTTGGAACTGGCTTCCTTCTCCTCAATTAAGTAGAAGACAATTAAATTAGAGTCCAGCTTCAAGGAGTTTATTATGCCTCATCGAAAATGATAAATGACTCTTGGTGACCTTGTCACCTCGCCAAGTTGGTCCCACCTCGTTTTTCAAACAGCTAATGAAACCGATAGACTTCTCCCCTTCTTAGGAGCTGGGGCCAACAAAAACAGCACACACCATGAAACGCAAAGAAGCTGAGAAGGAGGCAGAGAGAAAAAAGGAGAGAAAACCCACACTTGACATTTTGACAATTGGCCAAAGTGACTTTGAAGTGCAAACTTGAAAAAAAAAAAAACCTTCACCCATCTACATATTGATTTCCTATCTGTTCCATTGCTTTAATCCACCCTTGCCTGTGTCTGTGTATGTGTGTGTGTGTGTGTGTGCGCGCGCGCACACACGCACACGTGTGGGGGGGGCAAGCTTGCCCTTTTTCTTTGGAAAGAAAAGAAAAGTGGGGAAAAGGTAAGGCCAAATGACAGTAGGGGATGCTTTGGAGTTGGCAAAGACACCTTTAGTGCTCATTTGCTCCTGAAATTACCCTGAGCCAGAGTAAGGACTCAAATTACTCTCCCTGCTTGGCTGGGAAGGAACAAAGCTGACTCTGAAGCCTGGAGGCAGCAGGTGGAAGGGTTTGTAGCCAGAGCTTTGGATCTGGACTTAAGTTCTGGCTCCTCCATTTTCCAGCTGTGTGGCCTTAATCGATTTCCTTGACCTCTCTGAGCCTCCATTTCTTCATCTGTAAAACGGAACTGATACTACTGTACAGGTTTGTTACGGAGATTAAGTGAGGTTATGCTCATTAGACATTTAGCTACTGGCAGGCATAAGGTGAGCACTCAAGAGGGGTCAGGTGTCTTTGCTGTTGTTTCATCTGACTCACAAATGTATAACTTTTCCACTGCATCACGGCTTTCACTATAGAATGAACAAATCTGACTGTTGATGTACTCTACTTAAAATGCATGATTTAGGACCGGGGCCAGTAAGTAAAGGGCTAGAGAGTACATATTTTGGGCTTTGTGGGCCATATGGTCTCTATCAAAACGATTTTACCTCTGCTCTAGACAACATGTAAATGAACATTCATGGCTATGTTTCAATAAAGCTTTATTTACAAAAACAGATGGCAACTGGATCTGGTCACCTGACCCCTCATTTAGGAGATGGAGCTGGGGAACTAGAATTTCAGGCTTCCTTGGTATAATAATACTATTTGTATTTTTCAGAATAAGTTGAAGGCAGACTTATTTTTATTAGTAGAAGTCACAAATAACAAAAGGTTTCTTGGCCAACTCTGAGATGTGTGCTTTTAAAAATGTCTCTAGTCATGTGTTAGCAAGGCAAGAAAATACCAAGCATGTTTTTGTTTCTGGTTTTGAATTGGAGTTGGTGAAATCAACAGGGTAGCGAAACAAAATGCAGGAAAACTCCGTCAAAATTTTTTTGGTTGTCTGCCTTGCTTCTGGCTTCTATTTATATTACACCTACAATTTCCCAGGTATTTTAAGGTATATCGTTCCCGTTCGTTTACCTTCACAGAAATCCTGTAAAGTGGTAATAGCAGCTAATGTTTATCAAGTGCTTATTGCGTGCCGAGCATGGTGCTAAGCACTTGGCAGGAATCATGGGAGGCAGTGGATGTTAAAGTGCACTGGATTGAGGCAGTTGGGAATTGGATCCTAGCTGGGTGATTTTGGGCAAGTTACTCAACCTCTCTGTGCCTCAGTTTTCTCATCTGTAAATGCCTTTAAGCTTGTAAAGCTCTTGGAAGAGCATTTGGCCTATAACAAGTGCTCAAGAAATGGTAACTAACTCAATCTTCACCACAACCTGGGAGAGAGTTACCATGATCTCCATTCAGGTGGGAAAGGGAAGTACCTCTCTTGAGATCATCAAGGAGTTTTCCAGCAAAGGCTGGAAGGTACATCTGTGTGACCCTAGAGACTTTGTTCTGCTGGACTGCACATCACTGCTTCCCAAGGGATGGTCATTACCTCCATTTTATAGAAAAGGAAACTGAGAGAGAGAAAAAGCATTTATTTAAGCACAGGCAGCCAGTACACAAAAGAGCCAAGACTCTATTAGGATCTTTGACTCCTGGTCCAGGACTGGCTCAATGACCAAAACCCTGTGTCCTCTTTCAGAGATTATGGAATGTTCCAAGTCTAAAAATAACCAGCAGAGGGATGCCTGCATGAAAGACTGAAAGCCAGAGTCCCCCAGTCGGTGAATTCGGGAGGATAGTGGGGAGGGAGGCAGGAAGGGAGGGAGGAATTGAAGTGTGCGGAGTAGAAAACAGACTTCCCGCATCCCTTTAGTGGCAGATGCTACCTCCATCAACCTGACCTTGATAAAAGGTGGCATTCCCCTGAGAAGGAGTAACAATAATCAACACCAAGCATCTACTGGCCCTTTACGTTCCAGACACTGTGCTGCATGATTTTTGTAACCATTTTATTGAATTATTATAGCAAATCTACAAGAAAGGTCCTCCACTCTCCCTACTCTAAGTGTGGAAAGGCTGAAGCTCTGAGAGATAGATACTTTGTCACCCAAAGTGTCACACAGTGTGTAGCTGGCAGGGCCAAGATTTGAACCTAGGTCGGTCTGACCGTAAGCTCGTGTTCTAAAACCTCTCACCACTACTGCCAGTCCTGGGTCATCCCCCTGTGGCCTGGGTCACACAGAGGTCTGAAGCTGTGCTTCTTCTCTGCTCCCCCTCCCCCATCCTGTCATGGTGGAGAGCCGCTCAGGAGTGCAGGTCATTTGGAAGCTTGGTGAATCTCTCTGTGGAGGCCTTTTCCGTGACATATCTTCTTACCTAGCACTGTATCTTCTAGCCTTTCATTTGCCAAGCAAATGCAAAGCGTCTTTCTTGTCAAAATATGATCAAACATCACCAACCATGCTGCCATCCTTTGAACTAGACCTTGAACTAAATCACCTGGGCCTGGGGTCACACCTGACACTAGAAGGCAGCTCAGTAAAATTAATTAAATATAGAACGAATATCTTAGGACAGCAGCTAACACTATTGAGCATTGGCAATACACCAGATGCTGCTGGAGACTCTGGACCAGGGGAACAATGATCACAAGGGCTCTGGTTTTTCCATGACAGTCTTTCTGCAAGAAGCCTTCATGGGCCTTCATGGCAACCATACTGCTGAGGAATCTAGAAGGTGTCTCTCCTGGCCACTCAATATTGGAAGCTCTAGATCCAAAAAGAAGCAGATGATTCTCTTCCTAAGAGTTCAGCAGTCTGGGGCTCAGAAAGAGGGAGGTAGGAAGGAAAGCCAGCACGTACAGAAGCCTACCAGACAAACCTGAGTATTCAGCCAACGAAGCAGGTCTGTGTCACCTGGGTGCTGAGACATAGGTTTGCAGGATGGAAACTGAGGGCCAGTGGGGATCCTGATTAATTAGTGGCATTCAGGCTGATTCATGGTCATTGTTTCTTCCTCAGAAACAGAGGCAATGGATGGGATGCCTGGGTGGCTTAGTCGGTTAAGTGTCTGACCCTTGATTTCAGCTCAGGTCGTGATTTCACAGTTCATGGGATCGAGCCCCATGTCAGTCTCTGAGTTGACAGTGCGGAGCCTGCTTGGGATTCTCTGTCTCCCTCCCTCTTTCTCTCTTTCTCTCTCTCAAATAAATAAATAAATAAATAAATAAACTTAAAAAGAAGAAGAAACAGAGGCTCAGCCTCCACGCTGCAGACAGGGGGGGTTCACATGTCCATTTTCAAGGATGGATGGCATCACTTGTTGCTGTCAGTTGCCTTCTTTTGGTGCATGAACCCAGGTTTCTATTTATGATAGTGACATGAGTATCCCTTTTAAAATACATGTAATTAGGGGCGCCTGGATGGCTCAGTCGGTTGGGCGTCCGACTTTGGCTCAGGTCATGATATTGCAGTCTGTGAGTTCGAGTCCCGCGTCGGGCTCTGTGACGACAGCTCAGAGCCTGGAGCCTGCTTCGGATTCTGTGTCTCCCTCTCTCTCTGCCCCTCCCCTGCTCATGCTCTGTCTCTCTCTCTCTCTCTCTCTCTCTCTCTGTCAAAAATAAATAAACATTAAAAATATTTTTAAGTAAATAAACTACATGTAATTACATTTTAAAAAGTGTTAATAAAAGCTGCAAAAATGTAGAAAGATGTACCAAAAATGCTGAAATTCAGGTAATATTGGTCTGGTAATTTGTCAGGGCCTCTCCAGCACTGATACTCTGTTTAACAAGCATCATAAGCCAGGTATTTAAAAGAACCAGTGGTGAGGCTCTCTTCGGTAAACCACAGCCTCACTACCTCCTGTGCCCACCCTTCCACCTACACACAGATGGGAGGGGAATGCTCACATGTACATGTGTGCATGTACACACACACACACACACACACACACACACACACACACACACACTGCTTGGCATGTTCTATTGCCTCTGTTTCTTCTTCTTTTTAAGTTTATTTATTTATTTATTTGAGAGAGAGAAAGAGAGAAAGAGGGAGGGAGACAGAGAATCCCAAGCAGGCTCCGCACTGTCAACTCAGAGACTGACATGGGGCTCGATCCCATGAACTGTGAAATCACGACCTGAGCTGAAATCAAGGGTCAGACACTTAACCGACTAAGCCACCCAGGCATCCCATCCATTGCCTCTGTTTCTGAGGAAGAAACAATGACCATGAATCAGCCTGAATGCCACTAATTAATCAGGATCCCCACTGGCCCTCAGTTTCCATCCTGCAAACCTATGTCTCAGCACCCAGGTGACACAGACCTGCTTCGTTGGCTGAATACTCAGGTTTGTCTGGTAGGCTTCTGTACGTGCTGGCTTTCCTTCCTACCTCCCTCTTTCTGAGCCCCAGACTGCTGAACTCTTAGGAAGAGAATCATCTGCTTCTTTTTGGATCTAGAGCTTCCAATATTGAGTGGCCGGGAGAGACACCTTCTAGATTCCTCAGCAGTATGGTTGCCATGAAGGCCCATGAAGGCTTCTTGCAGAAAGACTGTCATGGAAAACCCAGAGTCCTTGTGATCATTGTTCCCCTGGCCCCCAGGAATCAGGACTTTGTCTTCAACCTCTCTTCTTGTCTTCTTCAGTTCTGAGTTGACTTCCTTTCTCCCCCCAAGTTCTCTCCTACTTTGGAGGAGTCCTGATCTAGCTCTTTCTTATCTTTGGAGAAATTTATTTCTGCTTATATTTGCATTGAGAGGGTCTGTGAAAGAAGCTAAATTCTTAATAAGCTGAAGTCTGGTGGGCTTCTCCATTCTTTTTATTCTCCTTGTGGAAAACTCTGGCAACTGCCCACTGTAGTAGCCACATTTTTCTCCAGGTTCCATCTCTGGCTGTCATATCACCCCCGAAAGAGACTTGCTGTGCCCGTGTGACATGGGTTCCTTTGTGGGGCTCCATCTGTGTTCTCCCCCTTCTAGGCTTGGGTCCTGTTGTGGGTCACCAGCACTGCCTATACAGATTTTGCCAGCTGGTAACTGCAATGGGTTGCTTCCCTTTGTCATAAAGCATTTTTCTATAGGCCAAACATTTTCACATCCATTTGAATCTGCATTCCTTAGGTCACACTAGCATGGAGAAAAAAGATTCCAAACAACATTGCTTTAGCTCTAATTGTATCTGTCTTGTGGGATATCCAGCTCCATCATATTCCTCCTGAACAGCACTGGGAACTATCTAGGAGGAATCCTGTGAGATCTGAGAACTTGCTGTCTTGGGTACCCCTATGTGGCAGCCATTTCCTTCTCTGCTGTGTCTTACTGGTACCACACAGTCTATCTGTACAGACGACCGATGGCAGCCATGCTGACCATACCCTCCAAAGCCACCCATTGTTCATCTGTCTATTGGTTGCTCTTCCCAGTGGAAATTGCTGGTACCATGGCTTTTGATGCTGAACGCTGTCAGTATACACCAGAGATTTTTCTAGAACCTCAGTGCTGACCTTCTCAATCCAACTTCCTTTTGCTTTTCCTCAAGGTTATCTATGAGCCAAGAGCTTAATAAATCACTTTTATGACTTTTTAGCATGTTCTGCAGGGGCGATTCGACATCTATTTTATTGTCTTATACCTTAAGGGTTTCCATGACACAAACAAACCTCACCTACCATGATACTACCAGTATCTCATGACAACTTTAGGAAGTAGGCAATACAATTACCACCATTACACAGATGTGGAAACTGAGGTTTACTGGGGAAGAATGGCTCAGTCGTGCTCATATAGCTGATGCATTTGTAATCGAAACCCAAGGCTGAGATGGTATTCTGAGTCCTGTCAGCACAGTAATACATTTTCTGTGATGGTCCTCTTTTCAATATTGACCCCAAGAAGAACTTTTATGCTTCTCAGAGCACTTGCTCTGATTATTTGGTTCAGAAGCGTGGCCACTGTATTAATACTCAATATGTTAGTAGTTCACCAGGGTTGTCACATGCCTCTTCCAGAGGTCCCTGGCTTGGCTCTGAGAACTTTCTTCCTCTGATGAGAACCTTCCTGTAAACAACCTATGATTAAGAATGGAGAATAGCTCAGGGCACCTGGGTGGCTCAGTATGTTAAGTGTCCAACTTTGGCTCAAGTCATGATCCCCCAGGCCATGGGTTCGAGATCCGCATCTGGCTCTGTGCTGACAGCTCAGAGCCTGGAGCCTGCTTCGGATTCTGTGTCTTCTTCTCTCTCTGCCCCTTCCCTGCTTGCGCCGTGTCTCTCTCACTCTCTCAAAAATAAAGAAACACTTTTTAAAAATTAAAAAAAAAAAAGAATGAAGAGTAATTTTCTAGCCATTCTGTGTTCTATGTCTTACAGAAAAGTCTTGGTATGGAATTCCTATTTTTATATCCAGATTCCAAAAGAGGTGGTGTTAGCTCGATCTAAAACGTATGAGGTCTGTTCTTTGTCTAAAACATCAAAACCACAATGTCTGACAATTGAGATCTCCTCTTCCAAAAAAAACCTCTGATTCCCGATCAGTAAAAGTATACACATTACATACAGATCATAGCCTAGAGGCTGTTGATACTTGCCTGCACATTAATATAAAATGTTTACACTCATTGCAGTCACTGGGGATCCTCTGCCCAAAAAGGTGCTGCTGCCCGACTGTTTTAAATACACCCCAGACAACTTACCTTTTAACTTGAGTATAACCAAGTTTTAGGAAGGCAGGATTAAATGCCTAAATTAACCCATGTCTGCCACCAATATCTGTTTGTAGTGAGATTTAGTGGTTGGGGGAAAATGTACTGGTTGAGACTCGCTTTGACCTGGGAAACGAGGAGGATGCCTTAAGTTGCTTTCATACCATTTTTCAAAAAATATTCTTGACACATGTCTGGCAGAATCGGACTGCCAGTAGAAAGGGTTATCTTGTGGGGGAGACGCAGCACAGAAAAGCTCATCCATTTCAGAGATGTGTCCAGTCGGCCCTGGAGAGGATTCGCAAGAGAGAAGAAGCGGACTGGAAAAGGGGGTCAGGGACCAGCCTGTTCCCTTCTGGACTTCCACTCGCAGGACGTGGGTTGGTGGCCCAGGAAACATCCCGCAGGATGGATCCAGTGTCAGCAGAAGGGAGCTCACACATACCAGGAGCAGATGAAAGCTGTGTTTGATTCCGGAGCACGCCTGTGCTGCTGGCCCAGGTGGCATTATTCATTTAGTGCTGTTCCATACTTCACAGGAAAAGCACAGCAGGCTTATAATGCTTGAGTTTTTAAACATTCAGAAGGCTGTGATGCTATAAATAAGCTTCTGTGTCAGAGATTAAATCAACCAAGATGCCTGCCATGCCAACTTTATTTCTGAAACAACGTGTTTTCAACAGAAATCAAAATACATGTTAATCCTTTCCTTCTGACAGGCTAATATGAGCTTTGAAAACCTCAGTGGAGAGATACTGAGAGGGGGTAAGTAGCAGAAGCCATGTCCGTGTGGCTTATCTATTGGAGAAGACAGCAGCCATCCCTGGTTTGGGAAGTCTTTTGCCAGAAGCCGTGGCGTTGGTGCTGCTGGATCCGGACTGGTCCAGGCTGTCTCCGTCAGAAAAGATGTGGCTGCTGTGTTTTGGATCTACCAGCACAGAGGCTGTGTCTTTGAGATGGCTCGTAACAGGTTAGCAAACAGTCATCCAATCTCAAATCCGTTTCTCTTTCTTTTGGTTACAACACCCCAATTTTCTCTGGAAACCATCCTTCACCCACTCTTAATCCATGTGGTTGGAGGGGGTGATTCGGTCGCCTAGCTCCAGAGGTGGGACCAGGGCTAACCAATCATAGCTGTCCATCTCCTTGGCCACGGCAATTGGTTCAGAGGTGGGCCGGTGACCAAGCGGACCAATGGGAGCAGATCTGGAAACCTGGCTGATACTACTGAGAAAGAGGAGCTCTCTTTTTTAGCTGAGGTCACTGACTTGGAGCTGCTGAGCTTCATAGTTGCCATCTGATCACCTGAGATTGAAGCCAGCCCCGAACAAAGCGGAGATAAGAGATGGAGAAGGATTCCTGATGATATTGTTTGAGCACCTGGATACATTCTTGCTTGAAATCAGATGCACTCCTGGACTCGTTTGTGTGAACAAGTTCTGCGCTTTTTCATCAAAAAAAAAAAAAAAAAAAGAGTTGGATTTGCGGCACTTGAAACAATTCTGACGAATTCAGTAGTCCAGCTGATAAATGAAGCCAAACTGGTCAGTTCATTGATAAAATGCATTTATGGATTTGTTGACCTGTTGTTAGGCTAGATTATTCTAACATAATGAGATTGGCTGGTTGGACAGTCCAGGACAGACTCAGCTCCAGTGAAAAAGGGTGGCCATAGGACCCCCGGCAAGGATGAAGGTCCTGAGAAGCTGCAGGTGTAGGCTGGTGCGGAGGACTGGTATTGGGGACTGTGTTGGGTTTGGAAGAGGTAGAGTTCAGCTCGTGATCCTTAGCTTTCAGGGATACCTTTAAGGATATGATAAGATTGTACACCTTCTTCCTAGTAGGATACTTTTTCCCATAAAATTTTCCATGTAATTTCTGGTGGCTCAGAGATACACAGAAACCCAGTTCTGGGCCGCTGGAGATTGTGAATCACACTTTAAGAACCTAGGCAGATGATTCATCTTTTATATCTTATAAGATCTCTTGTGACTGATACCTATTTACTGATTAATATATTTGAAAACTTGTCTCAGGCAACTGTGCTTAACATATAGAATTTATATTTTTATAGTGAGCAGGGGTAGATGCTATTATTATCCTAATTTTACAAGCAAATAATCTGAAATATAAGAAAAAGTTATAGAGCTTCCTCAAGGTCACAAAGCTTACAAGTGAGCAAAATCCAAAGCTCAGGCTAGAAGACCCAAGAGGCCACATTGTAAATCACCTCACTGACTTTATAAATTACTCTACTAATGGATCACAATGCATACCAGTCTATAATGGTTTGAATCTTCACGCCTAACTTAAATGCATCATGACACAGTTTAAACCCGTTGCTTCATGGAGGTGCGATGGAAGTACGTCAATTCCAGTCCCAAATTCGACAAGTGACTTGTAAGTTACTCAGTGTCTGAGACAGGTTCTTTATATGGGGAGTGTGGTTGGCACCTCTGCATAATTTTTTTCTGCTTTCCTTATTGAAAGATAGTTTGGAAACTCACAAAAGCAATGCTTTTGCTTTAAAACCTCAACACAGAAATGGACAGCGGGGAGTAGGTACCACATGAACATTCCCCTCAGTGGCTCCCCTAGCCATCTCACTCCCCAGAGGTAACTAGTCGGAAAGTTGGGTACGTATTTTCTGAGTTCCTCTCTATGGATTTGTAGTCTTTCCACAACACATGTATAGAGTTTATTTTTAAACAAAAATAGAATCACGTATCTTGGCCGCTTTCCATGTCCATGGCACATGTAGATCTACCAGAGTGTTTTGGATGCACTACATTTAATCCATAGGTATGGACATATATATTTTGCTCAGCCATTCCTTGACCACTGGACATTTCAGATGCTTCCATTGTTTTTTGTTTTTTTTTTTTTTTACAATATTATTGACTATATTCCCGATGCTGTACTTTTTATCTCCGTGACTTATTTATCTTAAAGCTAGAAGTTTGTACCTCTTAATCCCCTTCACCTATTTTGACCATCCCCTCACCCCCATTAAAAAATATCATCTTAAACTCTGCTGCAGCAAATCCTCTTGCCAATGTATCTTTGCTCACGTGACTGGATATTTCTCTAAAACAGATCCTTAGGAGTAGAACTGCAGGGTCAGACCTACTTCTGTAATTTAAAGTAAATGCATGAGAGACCATTTTTGGCATTATTAAAGGGATTCCAGTGAAATGTAATCAAATGCAGTCTAGGTTTAGCTCTTTCTCTTGTGCTTAGGACCATTCTCGTGTGGGGACAGTTTCTCTGGTTGTCATGCTCCCCCTGGAGCTCCCTTTATGTTCAAGAGCTCATCTGAGTCCTTCCTTCCCTTGAGCCGCCCAGGGCTTATGTGTATTATGGCAGATTTCAGCTTCCTGAGCTGTACACACTTCACCTCTGAACACAGGCTGCCCACCCGCAGACTCAGCTGGAGCCTGGGAGCAGCACTCTCAATGACGTCTATGCTCCCAAAGCTGAAACTTCGCGTAGCCTCTGTTTGCTAACAGTGAAAGGCTCTAACAGTGAAAGGGAGATCCCCCTTTCTTCATCCTAAGAATGGCTACTTGAGACACTGATGCTGGAGGCTTACAGCCTTTGATGAAGCCTCATTAATTGGTTCATTTCTTTAACAAATATCTTTTCGGTATCTACTATGAGCCAAGCACAGTGACGGGAGTCAGGGATACAATAAATCACCAAAAGCGCAGATGGCCCCCTACTCATGGTAACTCTAAAAACATCATAGAGAGGTATGTGCACTCTCTTCTAGCAACTTTGGATTTTTGTCTTAGAAACACCGTGAATGACAGGTGAGTTCGAAAAGGTGTTTTGGAAACCAGAACAAATCAACCCAAGGTGGAGTGAAAACAAACTCCCCTTGAAAAGAGCACATAACATCCCACACTGCAACGGTAAGTCAACAGGATATCGATAAAATGAAAAAAATTAAATCAAATGGTATAAATCACTTTGCCTCCATCCTGCTGCCCCTCCCACCCCCCACCTCACATCAGGTTGTTTCCCCCACCCCTGCTGAGGGGACCACTTCGGGGCCACTTTATCCTGGCCCTTTGAACCCTGACTCCAGCTCAGCCACTTGGATTCTCTCCTGGAGAGCTGGCATTGTAGCATTGGAACTCAAGTCAGCCTTTCTTGGGGGGTGGTTTATTTGGGAAGAATTTAAAAGGTGGAAGCGTGTCTCAGCCCATGTGCAAATGGAGCAAAGGAGGTGACCCTGCCGAGAAAGAGAGAAGGAAGCTGGGAGAAGGAAAAAAGTAAAGAAGGGGAAAATGGAGTCCCGGAGAGAGAGACCTTGAGAGGGGGGCTCCTTTTATGTTAGAATTCTCTCCTGAGATCAAGAGGACTTCGTATTCTCGCATGCTCTGAACCTTTCCTGGATCATCTGAACAAATCCCTGTTTTGTTTCCCCAGTTATATTGAAAAATAATTGTCAGACATGACTATGTGAGTTTAAGGCATACAGCATCATGGTTTGATTTACATATTTTGCAAAATGATTACAACAGATTCACCCAAGCGCCCGTCTTCTCACATAGATATAATAAAAAGAAAAGAAAGAAAAAAGAATAAATAAACTATTTTCTTCTTGTGATGAGAACTCTCAGGACTGATTCTTTCAACAACTGTCCTACATATCACACAACAGCGTTAGCTACAGCCATCATGGAACATTATATCCCTGGTACTTTATCTTCTGGGAGTTTGTACTTTTTGACCACTTTCCTCCAATTGCCTCTCAACCTGTGGTAACCACAAGTTTGATCTCTTTTTCTCTGAGGTTTTTGTTTAAGATTTCACACATAAGCAAGATTATACAGTAGTTGTCTTTCACCGTCTGACTTATTACACTTAGCATAATGCCTTCTAGGCTTCCAGGTCTATCCATGTTGTCACAAGTGGTAGGGTTTCTTATTTTTTTAATGGCTGAATAATATTTCAGTGTGTGTGTGTGTGTGTGTGTGTGTGTGTGTGTGTGTATACATATCACTTCTTTTTCCATTCATTGTCGATGGACACTTAGGTTGTTTCTACATCTTGGCTCTTGGAAAGAACACTGCTATGAACGTTCAGGTGTAGATATCTTTCTGAGTTAGTGTTTTCATTTCCTTTGTGGATATATTCTCAGAAATGGAATTGCTAGATTACAAGGTAGTTCTGTTTGTAGCTTTCTGAGGATCCTCCATACTGTCTTCCGTAGTGACTGTGCCAGTTTGTAATCCGACCAACAGTGTATCAGCGTTTTGTTTTCTCCACATCCACACTGGCATTTGTTACCTTGTGTTTTTGATGATGGCCATTCTATCAGGCATGGGGTGATAGCGCATTGTGGTTTTGATTCGCATTTTCCTAACCTCTTTTTCCTTGAGCTAACCTGATGGTTCCTCTTTCTGTAACCCTGTCCCCCTCTGGTTACGACAATATTTGCTCCTTCCTTTGTGCTATAGAGAAAAGGGTGACAGAGAAACTCGTTTTCATTTTGTTCCTAAAGCCTAAACAGATACATCGTTGGGAAGCATATTTCGTTCAGCTCTGTCATTCCTCTGATGGCCTGCTTATTTTGGAAACGTGCTGAACTCCATCCTCAGGGACTCTGTAAGGAAGGCTCAGCTTGGAGGATTCATGAATCCATTTGTTCATCAATTAGGGAGGCTTGGAAGCAGACGCTCTGTGAGTGGGGCATTCTGTGCTGTTCTCTGTTGGGGGGGGGTGGAATCGGGAGTCCCAGAAATGTGGTCTCTCTTGGAGGTCCATGAAGGCAGAAGTTGAAAGTGTCAGTTGAAATCAGAATTATCATTTTAATCCAAGCCTAGCCTCTCAAGGTCAGTGAGAAAGTAAGGAGATTCCCGATGAGTTTCCCATCACTGGGCACTGGTGAGGAGTACATACAGGACAGCGGGACTGTCTGGGGGTGGGGGGGAGAAAGACTTCCTTTCAATGACTAGGAAAAGCCAGACCGAAGGAAATAGATTCACATTCTTGCTTCAATTACACACACGTATGCATACACAAACACACACGGGAAAAAATGTATTGTTGCATCGCTGTGCTGTGAAGCACACACACGTCCATTACAGCCAGCTGAACCTGTATGAAGGGGGGCTTTCGAGGCTGGGTGAGTTAACAGTTCAGTTCAGCATCCCCCTGAGAATCTCTGCCAAGATGAACCTCTCCTTTTCCCAGAAGCTTTGAAAGAAATGGAACTTAGTAATCCTGATAGAGGAATTTGTCGTGAAAGACACATTAAAGGACAGTGAGTCGTCATCGCTCTTGTCCCCAGCCCCTGCTGCCTTGTTTCCCGTGACCCCATCCATTGCTACCCATGAGAGTGACCCTGTCCATTGCTATCCACGCCAGTTGACTCAAACTCTATCCACTCCCCACGAGGACCCAGCGCAGATGCCTGTATCTCCTGAGTTCCCATCGCCTCTAGGCCTCCTTTGTGGGTTTTCTCTCTCAAACTGGCATTTTGCATACAGTACTGAGCAGCAGGGAATGCAGACTGGCATTAGGAGCAAATCTGGTTTCTTTCTTTGTCTTCCCTCCCCCACCCCCACCCCCCTTCCTTTAGATAGCCGCCTTCAGCTGTGTATAAATTAAGCACATTCTTGTGCTTTTGCAGGTCACATCTGGGATATTCTGGACATCTCTGGTATAAACTCTGAATTTATGAAACCAGTAATTTGCTGCTCCCAGCTTATAATGCCTGACATTGTCACTGTTTGCTTAGAGTTTTGGT
Organism: Felis catus; assembly: GCF_018350175.1. NCBI lineage: Eukaryota > Metazoa > Chordata > Mammalia > Carnivora > Felidae > Felis > Felis catus. The sequence goes on along the minus strand of NC_058382.1, from coordinate 30,501,696 downwards.
ATCTGATGCTCTTAATGTGAAGGTCAATGTTATTGATACTGAACTCCGTGCCCTCATTTCTTTCTCCATTGCATTTTTTTTTTCGAGGCACACACAGAGAGGGTAACTAATCTTAATATCTTGTGTTCACAATTCTATTTAGCATGAAATCAGTAACTGACATATTAATTATAATAATCTGTTAAATATACTTTACCTACATGTTAATTATGGGAGACCATTCTCATTTATTTCTCTGGGTAGCCTATTAATTCAACCCAGATGGTACAGCTTTGTGAGACGGTAACACTGAGCATTTGCAGAATAAATCATGTTGCCAAGATACAGCAGCAAAAACGTTATCACATCTGAATAAGCTTTAGTATGATATAACCAGGAAAGAAAACTTACCAATTACTCACAGACTGGAGCTTAGTTAAAAACAGGATCAGTATATCAAATGTTTAACAAAAATTGGAGGTGGGGGGAACATAAAATGTTTTCCTCCAAAGAGTGGATTCTTTATTTAAGCCCAGTGACACATAAATAATTCCAAAAGGGGGAAACTGAATCCTGACACAAGGAGCACATCATAACTTGGGAGGGGGAGTGGGGGAAAAAGGCAGCTGTGCTTTTCTTGGGCTTTCTGATGTCAAGGCTGGTGTCATTTGGAGAAGTGCTGAAACACCTCTCTCCTCTTCCTCTATTCCCCTGCCTCCCCACAATTTCTTCTTAGATGCTCATAGGCAGAACTCTGGGCTCTGTCTCATTGGGGCTCTCTAGTTGGAGCCAGATTTATGTTTGGGAGGCTGATTCATCTCTGAGTGGGGATGGTTCCAATGGGGAAGCTTGGAATCGGTCAGTGGGATGTCAGATCATCTTCTTTCTAGATCCATTGGCCAAAGATCCTTTCAGCCCAGCAATGTGGCTTCAACAGTTTAATCAGCACCCACTCATTATTTGTTTTCAGAAAGAACTATGCTGGTCCTTGGGAACTGGTGGAGAGTAAGACTGATACAGGCTCTGCCTTCACAGAATGTATGATGGGAGTGAGGAAGCATTTAAACAGATTGTTATAATCTAGTGGGATAGGGTCATGCTATGGGGGTGTGTGGCTGTGAGAGCACACAGTAAAACTCCCCCAACTCTGGCGTGGCAGAGGCACAGAGAAGGCTTCCCAGAGGGTGAGCAAGAGGTCACTGAGTGGAGGACTAAAGAGAGATCCAGATGGAAGGAACAGTATTGGCAACTGGTGCATCATGTACTCATGGGTTTGAAGGAAGTTGGTGCAAGTAGAATGTAAATTGAGGGGGTTGTGGAAACTTCTAAGAGGCGTGACTAGATAGGTGTGCAGGGGCCAGATGATGAGGGTCCCTGTAAACCACACAAAAAAGCTCAGCTTTCACCTTGAAGACAAGTGGGGGCCATGGAAAGGTTGGAGCATGAGGTGACAGGATCAGGTTGACACTTTAGGAATGTCTTTATAGATTCATCAGGGTAAACAGCGAGCAGGCAGGAGCCGTCATTAAAGCAAGAGATGGCGGTTTCCTGGAACAGAAGACAGGCAGAGCTTTTGTTGCCTTCTTACCATTCAGCTCTGCCTAAGGCTGTTCTCTTAAAGAGACATCTCCAGCATTCACCAAGCTCTCTCTTCCTTAAGCTCTAATAGCATTATTTTGCCAATCGTTTAATATTTGAAAACAAGTAGAGACTTTGCATCTCCACTCCCATTAGCATAGGCATAGGGTATCCATCTCTGCCGCCATGTTAGAGGATGCCAACTTCTCTTGGCCCCTGTCTCTCTTCTACTGACACATGGTTCCTATGAACTTCTACACTTGACCAACTCATTGCTCACGATGACTTTGGCTACTTGTGCTCCATATTTATTGTGTTGTTATATTTTGTGATTCTCCTCCAACACTCAATCTAAAAAAAACCTGTTCCTTCGTTCTTTCTTATAATGCCCTCTCCTTGGACACAAGTACACTTGGAGGTTCATTTGATTTGCTTGCTTATCTATGCCTTTTTTTTTTTTTTTTTGCCTCCCCCACTGGACTTTAAGTTCCATCTGGGTGGAGACCATGTCTGTTTTTCTTCATTGTATTCTGAGCATGTAGCGCAATGCCTGTACATGGGAGTTGTGCAACAGATAAAAATTTCTTCAATGACTGTATTATTCTCCTAAAACTAAAGGACATTTAACTCTTTGGGGAAGCACTTGGATCTCAGGACATGTTTCAGGCACTTGTCTGAAGCTTAGAAAAAGAGATGAAAACAGGGGACGCCTATGGGAACTGCGAGCCAGAAAATGTGGCCAGAACACAGCCTTCCACAACCCTGATTAGAATTTATGTAAATGACATGGGTACAGGATGGACTCATCAAGCCTACTTACCTGAGCAGTGGGGGCTTCAGGGTAAGGCGGGGGGGGGGGTGGATATTTTGATCATCCAAATTACAGCTCTAAGAAGCAGATGCACTTTAGGAAGATACAATCATTTTAGAGTTGACTTTGAGTTTCAGATCTTGCCCTCTTCTGTTTTCTAAGAAACAACCATCCTTCATTTCCTTCTTTCTTCCCACCCACCTACCTTCTTTGGTTCATGCATTCATCCAACAAACATTTCTTGAGTATATGCAACACCCTGGTCTCTGAATCATGCTGGAAAGTGACTTAGAAGACAGGGCAGGTAAGCCTTAGGATACTAAGAGTGACATATACCTCTGCATTGATGAATCGGGGGAGGGGTCTCAGCAGAAAGGATTCCAGCTGAAAGACTGTGTTTATCCAGGTTTGACCCCCCCTGGCTTCTCTTTCAAAGCAGATATTGAGAAAGGATTGGGGACTGACACATCTCCTGAGCCCTCTGAAATCACAGCTGAGCCCCACTCGCCGGATTGAACCTCCACCAGAATTCCACATCCACTACATGGTTAAGAGGAACTTCTAGCTGGGGAATATAAAATTGTAAATGGCACAGATAACGTCAGTCTGAGTTACTGTTTTCAGAATGACACAGATGTTAGGATAAGGGAAGCATAAATGGAAATTAAAGAGAAACAAATTCAGAACAGATGTCAGGAAGCATTTTTTTCATGCGGAGAATCACAAATGTGTGGAATGGCCTACCAGGCTCGATTGTTAAGGCAAAGACACAGGGGACATTCGCGAACTGATCAGATGGCATCATGGGGGAATTAAACAGTAAAAGAGGAAATGAGTGTGCATACTGCGACTGGCTTTCGGCTAATCCTCAACAGTGTCCATGTTCTTATGTTCCTGGTGCTTCCAAGCTTACCTTGGATAAACACATATAATTTTTTTGCTTTTAGTTTTCACAGATTGCATCAACCTCAAAATAGTTATTTTCACATCATAAAGATGACATTGGCAGAGTGGGGGGGGGGGGGAGAGAGAGAGAGAGACCTCCTTCTCTGGAGTAATTTTTGGGGGATGGAGGGTGTTGTTGTTTGTGAATTGTGCACGGGAATGAATGTTTCAAATGTGTATACCTATCTAACACTGAAGAGCCGGGTGTGATCATAAACCAGCCAGCCCTCTCGTACTGTCAGGTGGAGCTGGAGTTCTAATTCTCGCCAAGTAAGTACATGACTGCCAAGGAGTCCATTGGAGAAGTCCTGCAAGACTTTCTCTGCTTCTGTCCTCCCAGCTAATGGCCTCATGGCGCCCAAGTCCTCTTTAAAATATTATATGTGGGAGAAAGGGAAGTGAAGCTAGTTGTTAGCTTCCAATAGCCACTTACTGCAAAGGTTTGCACCAAGGATGGGGCAATAGGAAATGTGCAGCACATGACTGCTTGTGCGTGTCTTTCTCTCATTGTGCCTTTGGAGCTGCTCTAGAGAGACTGTAACCAGGTGCCCCTTTAAAGGAGTATCACTTGGGGGATATAGCTTATGATAATAGGGAAGGAAAGAGTGGATAGCAATGACTCTATGCCCCAAGGGAAGGTAGTTGAGGATAAAAAGTAGAGTAAAACCTCATTAATCTGGACCCTGCTAATTTAGAATGTATGAATAATTCAGCCCCTCTGGCTGAGCTGAAGTTTACCTTTGTACTAGATATGGAAAAAAGGGTTTGCTAAGCAAATTAATAGTGTAAACAAGATAGAGGGTAGGGAATATATAACCTATTTAAGAGAACAAATTGTTTTCACATACTTAGTGGAACCATCTGCATAGGAACAATGAATAGGTCAATTATAAGTAATCCTGGTCTATTCATTCATCTTGGTCTGTTGGGTATCCATACTCAGAAAATTTTGTCAGCACTAGAGGGGTGAAATTGAACAAGCCGGGAGTTCTTTAAAGTTCATATTTAAGACATTGGGTTGGTTACATTGTCTTTTCTACATTGTAGAAAAGTACATTGTACTTTTCTACTACAGATTGGCAAGACTTTAAAGACCACCTGACCAACCTTCCTTAGACCCTGTCTGTCCCTGTCACCTCTGAGCCTTGACTGTTGACAAGACCAAAAGACTAGCTTGTAGAGCACGGTCCTGAGTAATGTTGGCACCAGAACAAAGAAGGTAAGGTTTGAAAGTCTGAGTTCTAAACTGGTCTCTGCTAATACTTACCTACTGGATTTGGGTAAATAGCTTATTTTCTTCTGGGCTTCAGCTTCCACGTGTGTAAAACTCCAACTCAACAATTCTATCATCATCATCTATCTCTGCTGAGGCAACTTCTCATCTGTAAAAAATATATAGCGATCCTCAGGGCGCCTGGGTGGCTCAGTCTGTGAAGCATCTGACTCTTGATTTTGTTTCAAGTCATGATCTCGAGGCTCATGAGTTGGAGCCCTCATCGGGCTCTGTGCTGACAGCACGGAGCCTGCCTAGGATTCTCTGTCTCCCTCTCTCTCTCTCTGCTTCTCCCCTGCTGGCGGTCTCTCTCAAAATAAATAAATAAACATTAAAAAAAGTAGGAATTCTCATGTTGTGTTGATAATCAAATGATACAGCAAATAAAGTGTGGAGGAGGAGAATATCAGTAATAAGAAAAGAGTGAGTAATGGAGCACCTGGGTGGCTCGGCAGGCTAAGCAACTGACTCTTGATCTTAACTCAGGTCTTGATCTCAGAGTCGTGAGTTCAAGCTCCATGTTGGGCTCCACACTGGGCATGTAGCCTATATAAGAAAAAAAAAAAGTAAGTCAGGAGAAATAATCATGCTCCTACTGCTGTCATTTCCTAAGAATTATTGCCTTCACCCTCTCCTGGGGACATCTGGCTTTCTTTTCTCCTTTCTCATCCATGGGCTTCTTTTTTTAATTTTTTTTAAGTTTATTTATTTTGAGAGAGAGAGAGAGAGAGCAAGAGAGAGAGGGAGCATAAGCAGGGGAGGGGGCAGAGAGAGAGGGACAGAAACAGAATCCCAAGCAGGCACCACACTGCCAGTGCAGAGCCTGATGTGGGGCTTGAACCCATGAATGGTGAGATGGTGACCTGAGCCGAAGTCGGACGTTTAACCTACTGAGCCCCCCAGGCGCCCCTCCCAGACTTCTTAATAACATTTTCCCACCGGGTACTCTTGGAATTTTCCCCAACCCGGCCCCCTCCCCCCAGTGGGTGGAGCCCTGAGCAGTGCTGCATCACAGGCAAGGCACAGAGGTATCCTCACCGACAGGCTCAAGGAGGGACAGGCTCTCCTTGAGCCGGTCAGTCAGCAGTGGATTGGAACAGGGGAGGAGGGAGTAGATGGCTTTCCCTCTTGTCGCCACTCTCCCAGCCGCCCTCAAACACTCTCGTGAGTTGTGCTGACTTTAATCCTAAACCTGGAGGTAGACACGGAGCAGCCAGCTGGCATAAGTTTGGCTTTCGGCTTCAGTTCATATCAGTCTTGGAGCCTGCCGGTCACTGACGCATAAAGAAAATTAATCAATTAAATATTGATTTTATGTACCATTTCCATTTAAGCGATTCTCAAATAATGCTTCATCAGTGGACATTTAAAACCTCTGCCACCTAAACAAATCATCACCTAGCCCTTTCCAGATATAGACTCAGAACCCAAGGCCATGCTGGGCTTCCTTATCTGTGCTTGGCTGAGGACTCTTATCTCCTTAAATGTGGCTTTGACACATAAAACTCAGTAGCAGAATAGCTTTAGAGATTTGCTAAAATCATATGTAAATCTCATTGGTATGTACTGTGTACAGATTAGGGGCTGTGTAGAAAATGAGAGAAGGCTGGGAGAAAAATGTGGTGGGTGCCATGAGCAGCTTTTGTAGGGTGAGGGTTTTTGATCAGAGCCCACAGGCCTGCTACCTTCTCCGGACACCAGGGCCCTGCATTGCAGGGGGGACTCTGATTTAAATGAACACATCAGGGGCGCCTGAGTGACTCAGTCAGTTAAGCACCCGACTCTCTGTTTCAGCTCAGGTCATGATCTCACAGTTTTGTGGCTTTGAGCCCCACAATACGCTCTGCACTGGCAGTGTGGAGCCTGCTTGGGATTCTCTCTCTCCCCCTCTCTCTCTGCCCCTCCACCACTCATGCTGTCTCTCTCTCTCTCTCTCAAAATAAACAAATAAACCTAAAAAAACAGACCCTATAAATGACTCATCAGGCTTAGAAAGGCAGCTTCTACAGAATCACAAACTTTGAAAGGAAGTTTTGGCGAGGTCATTCGACCTCCTTGAAGACAAATCTCAATGGATACAATGCTCGGTGTCATTGCTGTGAGAGCATTTGTGTGTGTGTAACATTTGTCAGCAAGCTTTACTTTATTTCTCTTTTTTATTGACCGCTTGCCATGAGTTCCATCCCATGAAAGGTGCTGTAAGCTTTGCAGAAAAAACGCTCAGCCCTTCTACCTTTCTAGATGCATACACTCTTGGCAAGGGGCAAGGCACAGAGAGCCAAAGTTGTAAGATGGTACATGTGATTTGTTTGGCAAATAGTATCATACATTTATAAGCAAACACATAACATAAAAACTAAATTTTGATGTTGTTGCCCGAATTTAGAGATCAAGATGTTTCACTTGAAAATTGAGAGCACAGACTTCTCTTGAAAAATGTCAGATGGCTCAGAAACACAGGTCCCACGTTCCCTCGTGGCAACCACCAGCTAGACCTGAGTCGGGGCTACTTCCTTTTATTGAGAAATATATTCTCCAGTTCATCACAGCCCTTCCAGCCAAACCTGTAAGAATTTGTGTTTACGACCCTTGGAAACTTTACCTAAGACAAACGCACAAACAGAAATGCAAGGCAGAATATGAATTCATGATCAAATGAGTGGTACAGATAAAGACCGTGGGTAGGGGATGCCTGGGTGGCTCAGTCAGGTAGGCGTCCCACTCTTGATTTCAGCTTAGGTCATGATCTCATGGTTCATGAGTTTGAGCCCTGAGTCAGGCTCTGCACTGACAGGGAAGAGCCTTCTTGAGATTCTCTCTCTTCCTCTCTGTCTCTGCCCCTCCCCCTCTTACTTACCTGTATTCTCTCTCTCTCAAAATAAATAAACTTAAAAAAAAAAAAAGACCATGGGTGGCGTGACAAAATGACCAAAGTTACCTGGATGTGACTTGGTCTCTGGATATCCCTATTTGTCATAATTGTTTTGGAAGACGTCTTCAAAAATGACCAATAAGCAGGAACTAAAATCTTGAAATGCCTTGAAAAAGTAAGTGAGAAAAGAGTCAATATTATCCCCTTAATATTGTTGCTCTCTGTGGCTGGGATTTCTGCGTACTCTGTAAGAGAAGAGGCGTGGCATTACTGCGATGGCTAATTCAGTCCCAGTGCTCATGAGAAATGGGTCACCAGATGAATGATTTCCATCACACAATATAGAAGGAGGGTCTGAGCCCTCGAAAGTGATGAAATCGGTTTGGCCTGGAAGAGTGACTGACTCGAGGGTGGCCACTGGACAGACACTTGCCTTGTCTTCTCATGGTTGGTATGATCCCAAGATCAAGCTGTAAGAGGTCAAGTATAAGGTGGTCAAGCGGGTGACATATAACTGGAAGAAGAAGTCAGAGAAGGCCTAAGAGAATTGTTGCATTTTGCAATTAAGGTGACTGTCAAGGTGAACGTGTTTTTTTTGGGGGGGGGGTTCTTTTTTTTTTCCTTTTTGTCTGTACACTTTCATTCTCTTTTCTTCTGGAAACAGTAGAATGTCTTTTCCCACTTAGTTCGTGTGGTTCAGGTGGGCTGACTCCACACCATGGTACCCGGGGTAGGCACATAATTCAGACTTGACATATGAGAATTTTCATGTCCCTTTCTCTGAGTGTTTCAGGATGGGCATGTGACCAAACCTGGGACAGGAAATTTCAGGCTTGGGAATTTTGCTGTCCTTTCCAGGAAAGAAGTCCTCTCTCCTTCTGCTGGGGTATGCAGCTGGCAGGATGGCAGCCAGGAACTTCCGGAGGCCTTTTTTTTTTTTTTTTTTCCCCTTAACGTTTATTTTGAGAGACAGAGACAGAGTGCGAGCGGGGGAGGGGCAGAGAGAGAGGGAGACGCAGAATCCGAAGCAGGCTCCAGGCTCCGAGCTGTCAGCACAGAGCCCGACGCGGGGCTCGAACCCATGAACCATGAGATCATGACCTGAGCACAAGTCGAGCGCTTAACCGACTGAGCCACCCAGGCGCCCCTTGGGAGGCCGTTCTTGCAGTCACTGTTGGAAGCTCTAGCCCAGGATTGAAGCCAATAGATGAAAGGAGAGATCTGGAGACCTGTTGGTGGTGCCTCCCGCCAGCCATGCCTAAACCACATAGCTGCCTTCTTCCTCTTCTTTGGTGCTGCTCCTTTGTGGTACCATGGGTGGGCATTGCGTTATCCTGCTGGGACGGAGCTTTTTCTCTGATGAATCAAGAAAATGTTACTCTTGGGGCGCCTGGCTGGCTCAGTTGGTCCAACTTCAGCTCAGATCATGATCTCACAGTTCGTGGGTTCCAGCCCTGCATCGGGCTCTGTGCTGACAGCTCGGAGCCTGGAGCTTGCTTCGAATTCCGTGTCTCCCTCTCTGTCTGCTCCTCTCCCACTCATGCTCTGTCTCTCAAAAAACAAATAAACATAAAGAAAAAGAAAGAGAAAAATAAAAAGAAAATGCCACTCTTCTCTCTGGCTGTTGCACTTTGAAACTCAATATGTGTGCCTCAGTTTACCTCTGTTGCACTAACTCCTGGGCTTCTCTGATCCTGCTTCCTTTCTTGTGTTGCCTGTGAGTATCAAACCCCTGATCCCACAAGGCATTTTGACTCACAAGGCATGTATCCTTTGTCCTTCTTTTATGGCTAGGAGGAAGGAACAATAGGGTCACACTTATGAGGCAAACACTGCCCCTCCCACGGAGATTACAATTGCTGATGTGAAAGCCCTTTCTAGCACTTCAGAAGCTCATGGTCCTTTTTTCCCCACTACTGCACATGAAAGAACAATGGGAAGAAGAAGGGTTCTGGAACTGGGCAGGGCAGAATCCGAACGCCCTTTCTGCCACATAGACCTCTCAGATCTTAGATAAGTTACTGAACTTCTCTGAATCTCAGCTTCCTAAGTCTCTAATAGGAAAAGCATGATAACTGCTCCATAGGGTTGCTAAAGGATTAAATGAGATAATGTATATGAAGCCCCTGGCACATAACTGGTGCTCAGTAAAAGGCGGCTTGTGGTGATTATTTACTGGGTGAGATAAGGAGCCGTGCGGCATGTGGTTCATGCTCAGCCTCTGGAGGGAGACCACCTGGGTTCTCATCCCACCTTCACCCCTTCTACAGCATCTTGATGACTCAGTTGCTTTATCAACAAATGGGGACGATAGCAATAATGAAGTGTTTCACCTTGTGGAGTTATTATGTGAAATAAATGATTTAATGAATCCAAACCACCTAGTGTCAGGTACGCAGTGAACCATCAATAGCTTCCAAATTCTTGGAAGCAAAGGTCTTGTATGTAGTGGCACACCTAATATCTTTAAAAATGTGAAGCGCATCATTTTTGAATGTTCCTCTTTTCTATACAGCAAAATTATTTTCAGTCATAATTATGTAATAATGAATGAAGTTGCCACAACCATTATTATTATTATTTTGTCCTTTAGCTTTAAAACAAATAATAAACAATTTTAAAAGAATAAATTTTGGGGCACTGCACTGGCTCAGTTGGTAGAGTGTGCAACCCTTGATCTCAGGGTCGTGAGTTTGAGCCCCATGTTGGGTGTGGAGATTGCTTCAAAACAAAATCTTTAAAAAAAGAGATAGAAAGAAGTATATTTAAAAAATGAATTTCTGCTCTCTTAAAATAAATAAATAAACTTTAAAAAAAGGTGCAGGGGCACCTGGGTGGCTCAGTCAGTTTAAACTCCGACTCTTGATTTCAGCTCAGGTCATGATCTCATGGTTTGTGGGTAGGAGCCCCATGTCAGGCTCTGCACTGACAGTGTGGAGACTGCTTGGGATTCTCTCTCTTCTCTTTCCTTGCTCCCCCCAACTCACGTGCTCTCTCTCTCTCTCGGTCTCAAAGTAAATACTCTTTAAAAAAAAAAAGAAGAAATTTCAATTTCAAAGATACTATTCCAATTTGATAAAATATTCCCTGTACAAATTAAATTTTGCTTTACCACACAAAAAAATCACACCTAGCTGTACTGTTTCACTAGGTTACACACAAATAAAAACTTCTATTTGTTGTAAGGAACAACAGAACAGATAACTCAAATTCCTCATTTTTATATTCCTCATTATATCATTGTTTAGTTTGAATCTACCATATAAATATAGGAATGTGTCACACTCTAGGGGTTAGAGACACATGTTACGTTGGAAGGAAGCTCTACAAATTTTGAAATTTCACAGAATTTTTCTCTTGGGACATATCCTGTAGCTGAGTCCTGATGCAGTGGGGGTCCGCTGTATAACCAGGAGTTGTCTGAATAACCTGATGCAATATTTATAAAGCATCAGTAATAAAAAGATGCTAATTTGAAGCTTAAATACATACTGTTAAATCCCAACGGAGAATGCAACAATTATTTAGAATTTAGACTAAGGAAAGATTTTTTTTACTATGAAACATTGATGGACAAAGCCAGAGAAGACACAAATAAATGGAACAATATCCCATGTTTGTGGACTGGAAGAATTGGTATTGTTAAAATGTCTATATCCAAAGCCATCTACACATTCAGTGCAATCCCTATAAAAAACACGAAGGCATTTTTTCACAGACATAGGAAAAACAGTCTTAAAATTCACGTGGAATTACAAAAGACCCCAAATAGCCAAACCAATCTTGATACAAAAACAAAAACAAAACTTGAGGCATCACACTACTTGATTTCAAAATATACCTTAAAACCATAGTAATCAAAAGAGCAAAGCACTGTCATAAAAATAGACATACAGACCAATGGAACAGAAAGAGATCCCAGAAATAAATCCACATGTTTAGCAGAGAATACACATAGGAGGAAGAAGAATGTCTTCAATAAATGGTGTGGGAAAATGGATTATCCACATGCAAAAGAAAGAAATTGGACTGTTATCTCACTCCCTATACAAAGATCATCTCAAAAATAACACTAAAGACTTGGGGCGCGTGGGTGGCTCAGTCGGTTAAGCGTACGACTTCAGCTCAGGTCACGATCTCACGGTCCGTGAGTTTGAGCCCCGAGTCCGGCTCCGGGCTGATGGCTCAGAGCCTGGAGCCTACTTCCGATTCTGTGTCTCCCTCTCTGTCTGCCCCTCCCCCATTCGTGCTCTGTCTCTCTCAGTCTCAAAAATAAATAAACATTAAAAAAAATTAAAAAAAAATACACTAAAGACTTAAATGTAAGACCTGAAATTGTAAAACTACTAGAATAAAGAAGAAGGGAAAATCTTCTTGACATTGGTCTGGGCAATGATTTTTTTGGGATATGACTCCAAAAACATAAGCAACAAAAGCAAAAACAGACAAATGGGATTCTATCAAGTAAAGAGCTTCTGCATGGCAAAAGAGTGCAGAGACAACCAATGGAGTGCGAGAAAATAGTTGTAAACCATATAGCTGATCAGGAATTAATATCCAAAATATATAAGGAACTCAGACAAATCAATAGTGAGAAAACAAATGACCCAATTAAAAATAGACAAAGGACCTGAACAGACATTTCCTGAAAGAAGACGTAAGGAATGGCTGGCAGGCACCTGAAAAGATGCCCAACATCACTCATCATCAGGGAAACTCAAATCAAAACCACAATGAGATATCACTTCATACCTGTTAAAATGGCTATTATCAAAAAGGCAAAAGATAACAACTATTTGTAAGAATGTGGAAGAGGTACAGTGTTGGTGGGAATATAAATTAATATATATAAATGCAGCCATTATGAAAAACAGTATAGAGGTTTCCCCCAAAATTAAAAATAGATTCACTGTATGATCCAACAATCCCACTTTCGGGTATACATCCAAATTAAATAAAAGCAGGATATTGAAGGGATGTCTTCACTCCCATGTTCTAGCACAGCAGTATTATACAATAACCAAGTTGTGGAAACAGTGTAAATGTCCATCAATGGATGAATGGATGAAGAAAATGTGGTATATACATGCAATGAAATATTATTCAACCTTAAAAAAGAAAGGAAATCTGCTATTTCTCACAAAATGGATGGATCTAGGGGAGATTATGCTAAGTGAAATAAGCCAGACACAGAAAGTCAAAAACTGTATGATCTCATTCATATGTGGAATCTAAAAAAGTTGAACTCACAGAAGCATAGGGTAGAATGGTAGTTACCTGAGGCTAGTGAGGAGGGAAGGAGGGAAATGGGAAAATATGTTTGTCAAATGATACAAAGTTACAGTTATGTAGAATAAATTAGTCTATAAATCTAATATACCCTCTATGTCTATAGTTAATAATACCTTATTGAAAACTGGAAATCTGCTAAGAGAGTAGATTTCAGGTGATCTCATCACACAAGAAAGTGCTGCCTATGTCAGGAGATGATATGTTAATTAGCTGGACTGTAGTAATCAATTCACTATGTATCAAATCTTCATATCAAATCATCATCTTGTATACCTTCAGTATATAAGATTTTTATTAACAGAAAGAATGAAGTGCTCATTCATGCTACAAAATGGATGAACCTTGAAATCACTTTGCTAAGAAAAAAGAAGCCAGACACAAAAGGCCATATATTTTATGTTTCCACTTATATGAAATGTCTGGAATTGGCACATCTCTAGGGACAGAAAGCAGATTAGAAGTTGCCTTGGGTTGGGGAGACTGGGAGGGCCATAGCCAAAGAGTACAGGGTTTCTTTGGGGGATGATGAAAATATTCTAAAATTTATTGTAATAATAGTGGCATAGCTCCATGAATATATTAAAAATCATTGAATTGTATGCTTTAAGTGGGTAAATTGCATGATATGCGAGTATGTGAATTATATCTCAATCCAGCTATTAACAAAAACAAGAGACAGAGAGATTTCCAGACAGGAGTACTTACCACTGACTGACACAGAATTGCTGGTGCATGGTGACATTGGAGAGAAAATCAAAATTTAGTCAGTTTTATTATTGTTTCTAAAATCTCTACAATGAAAAAAAAATCTCTACAATAAGCCTTGTATCTCTCTAGTCTCCTGGCATGTAATAAGTCCCTAATAAATATCTGTTGACTAAATAAAAGATAAACACCTTGATCTTTAGGTAGGGGAGTACCTACCTCTAGGAGGAGCACCTAACCTAATTTAAGAGGGTAAAAAAGGCTTCCGTGGCCCGAGGCATTGCAGAGGAGCTTTGAATGACGTGTAAGAATTTGTTAGGCAAAAGAGTGGGGGCGTAGTGCTTTGAGAAAGGGCGGCACAACGTGTGCAAAGGTCTGGAGGCAAAAGTGAGAGGATTATAATTTGGCCGGAAATGATCAGATGGCGGAGGGACAAGGATGAAGGAGGGGAGGGTAGGAGAGAGAAAGACATGACCTGGAAGGGAAAGAGGGGGCGGCGACGGCGGAGTAAAAATGTACTTTGTGCAAGACGAAATTTTTCACCTTAGGGAATTCAGAACAAGTTTTCGGTATCCTAGCAACTGCTGCAGGGTGGGGGTCAGATTTGCTCTGGGAAAAGTGGTTTGGGCTGCAAGGTGGGAGGATCACTTCAAGAGAGCAGAGCAGGTAATTTGGTAAATGGGCTAAGAGGTTGTCAGAGTAATCCAAACAAGGGATAATGGTGACCTAGGGAAGTGTAATGGCAGGGATCTGACCATGGGAATGTGGCCTGAGAGATATTTAGGAAATAGGATTAACGTGGATTGAGGGTAGGTTAGCAAGCACCAATGTCTCCCCTACTGTGCCTGTGTTCCAGCGGTGGCTGGACCATGTTGACTGAATTGATAAGGAGTACAGGAGGTGTTTGTCTGTGGTGAGTTTTAGATGTCTGTGAGATATCTACATGGAAATATCCGGAAGGTTTAGGTGTGCATATCTGAGGCTGAGGAGAGTGATCTTGGCTGGAGAGTCAAATTTGGGAGTTATCTACACACACACATTAAACAGTGCCAGACAGCAGGAGACCGAATGGATCAGAGCAGGAATATGTAGACTGAGAGAAGGGCCAACACAGAACCCTACAGAACAAAGCCTTGTTGGGATGGGTATATTGCACTGGGAGGAATGGGAACACCGAAGGTAAATTTCTTCTCATTTTTTTTCCCCCCTAAGGGTAATCATCTCTAGTGTGACCAAGCAATTGGGATTCTTTCAGTCACTACCCTGTCTGGAAGGATGCAAAGTCTCTTCTTGAGGATTGTTGTATAAAGCATAAGGTAAGTAGACACTACCTCGAGCAAATTCTGCAGGATTTCTTTTGGCCTAGCAGAAACCGCCTGTCCCAAATAACCCATAGCAAGGAAAGAGGCAGATGTTTGGCATAGGGGCCATTGAACTTCCTGGGGAAAATAGCCACACTCTAGAAAACTTATAGGCACAACCCTATATTAATATCTATTAATGCAACATTAATAGAACCCGCCTACTAGATTAGGGTATCCTGACATGAGATCCATAAACCAGCACAGACTCACCATGAGGCAAGATTACCTAGGTCTTGGTGTTTTGCTCACATATATATCCTGCACAATCTGGTTGCAAGATAGTTTTGTGATTGTGTAGGACTGGTGTTCAAGAGTGACAGTGTTTCCATGTGGCAAGGGTATTAATGACAGCCCAGGGAGGCTTATTTGACTCTTCAGTACTTTCAAAATAAGCTCCTGGTTTTCATGGGCGACTAAATAGAAGCCTTTAGAAGAAGATACTGAACTCCCTATAATATAGGCAGATGATTGATTAAGCAATTATTGGCAACGGGAAGAGATTACTGTTACTGTATTTGAGCCCCAAGAAGATAAAAAGGTCATTGAACATGATCACCCCCATGAAGATGTTTTTCAAGATCACTTGCCAATACACTACCCCATTTCTTCTACTCTCAAATGGAAATCTGGGGAAATTTTTTTAAGTGGCCAGTATAGGAAACACTTGCATGTAGTTGGAGATACATGGCAAACTCTCTTTGCCCTTAAATGAATCCTGCCTGCATTTTAGAGTAGTTTTTTTTCCCTCTTAGTATGGGATCTTTGAAAATTCTTTTAGGCTGTGTAGGTCTCCATGTAGTCTATGTTTCTATATGCTGTATAGAAACATAAAATGGTGGTTGGAAAGAGGCATCCAAGAGATGTGGGTTGTGCATTTTCAGTTAGGATTCCTTCTCCTTTTTAAAAACCTGCTAGGGGCTCCTGGGTGGTTCAGTCAGTTAAGCATCTGACTCTTGGTTTCTGCTCAGGTCGTGATCTCATGGTTCATGAGACTGAGCTGTCAGCATGGTGCCTGCTTGGGATTCTCTTTCTCCCTCTCTCTTTGCCCCTCCCCTGCTCATGTATGTGCATGTGCATGTGCTCTCTCTTGCTCTCTCTCTCTCAAAACAAAGAAACAAACATTAAAAAGACCCCTCCTTAATCAGTTGAAAAGAACTTTCAAATCTGACTTTTCCCATTTGTTCATATAATAAAACATGGTCATGTGATTCTGACGCAATATGGAACTGTCTGAGGGTAAAAGGGTGTTTAATTAGGAACACACAGGAAGCAGGACCTCTGTGTGGCTCAGTTGGTTAAGTGTCTGACTTTGGCTCAGGTCATGATCCATGACCAGTGTTTGTGGGTTCAAGCACTGCATTGGGCTCTGTGCTGACAGGTGGAGCCTGCTTGGGATGCTCTCTCTCTCTGTCTCTCTGCCCCTTCCCCACTGTCTCTCTCAAAATAAATAAATTAATTTAAAAAAAGAACACATATTTGTTGATAAACTCAGGGATCTTTATTTGTAGTACATTTTAAAAAGTTGTAGAATTTTTTCATTGATTTAGGGGAAATAATTAGGAGTAATGCAATAGTTAAATTTAACAAACTTCCTTCTTCCCTTTTGGTGTGTGTCATTTGAACATTCTCATTTATTTCTATTAAATTTTTTAAAAGTGTTCTTTAATTGCCTTTGTCAGTAGTTATTATATTCAAGATTTCTATTAGTTTTTAAATGTCCCATTTTATTTCCTTCATTTTTCTCATTAAAGAGACTGGATAGAAAAATGAATTCAATTCAGTAGCCAACAATTGCCCATCCATTGTAGATTCTACAAGTAAATTGTATGTGAGTTCTTGTAGCACCCTTGAGACTAGAGTGAGGATCTTGAAAAACCAAGTTTGATTGAAAAAAAAAATGATCTTCTATTGTGGTTTTTTAGAGCAGATTGAAGACCTGAATGAGCACCTTTAAAAATACGGAGAAATGATACAATTAAAAAGGCAGTAAACTGAGATTAGCTTCATTTATCTATCTATCTATCTATCTATCTATTTATTTATTTAGGCCCTGACTCTCTTGGTTGGAAGCCATTTGAAAGAACTTAAAGGAATAAAATAAATATAAAATAAAATAGAAAAGAAATCAGGGTATTGAATTATAGACTAGAGGATAAAAACTGGGGGAAATTAAGATGAATAAGCCATATTAACATAATATCAAAATTAAGCTGGATCAAGGAATTGTTTTTCTCCATCCATCAGTTTTCCTCAACAGGACCTTTGTTAAGTACTGGCACAAGAGAGCCCAAGGACTGGGCTGGGAAAGAAAAGTGAAATCACCCACAGTCTCTGTGCTTAGAAGTAATAAGTCTGCTAAAGAAGGGGGTCAACAATGACCACAACAGTTTCCTATGTCCAAGATAATTGAAATCAGAGGTAGACTAAAGCTAGCTTAGTTCTAACCCAGCGACCACTCATCATAATTCCTGATTGAATCAAGGGAGGAGCCCCTCAACCAATTTCTCTGACACTGGAAATTTAATATCAATTTACAGTCTTTAATTTCTTTTACATGAGTGTCTGGCATGCAATAAAAATGTGACATGTGAGAAGGAGCAGGAAAATGCAATTGATAATCAAGAGAAAAAATAGCTGATAGAAACAGACACACTCATACACCTCTCATGCATTGCCGGTGGGAATGTAAAATGTGCAACTATGGAAAACACTTTGGTAATTTCTTATGTAGTTAAATATACACTTACCAAAAGACATAGTAATTCCACTCTCAGGTACTTATTCAAGAAAGAAGAAACATATATCTGAAGAGAGATCATAAATGTTCATAGCGTCAAAATCTAGAAATGTTCAGAAGGGATAAACAAGTTCCTCGGGCTAAAGGAAATATTTCCAGTTGAGAGGAAAGAACTGCAAGAAGAAATAAAGACCTCTTGAAAAGATACATATATGAGTATATGTAAAAGATTATTGATTGCTTAAAGCAACATAACCCTATCTTATGATGTTTATAACATATAAAGTTAAATATAGAGCCACAATAACATAAAGGATAGGGGTGGTAAACCAATTAGAAGGCTATAATTTTAAGGTGAAAAAAATTGGTAATGAACTTTCTGGAAGCCAAAGCAAAAAGTGAAATATTACTATTTCCAAAATCGATGTGTCCATAGAAAAATAGATTGTTATTCCTCAGAGAAATAAAACTTTCTTATGAGGGCTAAATAAAATTTTGATTTGCTATTTTTGGAGAGGACACTGAATATAGTGGATGACATACTAAAAAAATCTCTCTGTACAAAATGAAATAATGGGTTTGTTTAGCATTTTCTTAGAGCATCTCACAAAATAAGCCAAAGGCTGGGTGAAAGCTATTCTATTTGTGGAAAGTACAATGTGATTTATCACTCAACCTGAAATTGTTATCTAATTGGTCAGAAGGCCATTTCTCGTAACCTTCATCTCACATTAATAACTTCAAATGACATTCATGAACATGTTTGGAACTTACTTAAGTCCTGACATATCAATAATTACCTTAAATACAAATTATCTAAATATATCAATTAAAAAGCAGAGATTGGAAGAGTAGATTAAAAAAAAACACTATCGAGTAGATGTTGTCTATAAGAAATTCATTTCAGATACTTAATACTAGTAAAAATTTGAAACAACAGAAACTGTAAAGCATATATTTTGCTCAAGTCAATAAAAATTAGCCAATACATTTGTAAAGTGATGGCAAGTTGCTTATTAAAGGCTAAAATCCCAGCAAAAATAAAAATGAAAACAACATAAGCACTGGCTGGTACTGAAATTACTGTTTCTTTCACAGAAACTTGTAAGTAGCATGTGTTTACTAAGCAAATATTTTGGATCAAACTGTGATCTTTTTCAGTGCAGTCAATCCACATCAGCTCTGCAACTGGTCCAATTCAGTTATTAAGATAGAAGTTTGAAAATGTTGCATTTTGGGGACGCCTGGGTGGCTTAGTCGGTTAGGCATTCCACTTCAGCTCAGGTCATGATCTCAAGGTTCGTGGGTTCCAGCCCCATGTTGGGCGCTGTGCTGACAGCTCAGACCTTGGAGTCTGCTTCCAACTCACTGCCCTTCCCCCACTCGCACTCTGTCTCTCTGTCAAATACAAATGGACATTCAAAAAATGGAAAAAAAGACCAGAAATAAGAAAATGTTGCATTTTGAACAGAAAGCTTTATTCATAGGAATGGGGTTATTGACAAAACAAAACTTCAGTAATCTCAACAAAGAGAAAGTATAATTGAATTAAAGAAGAGTAAAACCAAAAGTTAACCAGAGTTCAGGTCCTGGCATGTGGTGAAAAAAAATTTTTTAAATCATTGCTCTCCTACAGAAAAAAAAAATGTTTCCATCAACAACTTTTAACATTTTTACTTCCTTTATCTTTCGATGATGAAAGGAATTTTTTAAGGCATTATATTTTCACTCCCTCTTCCACAAATTTTTGAGCAACACAAGTATTTGTATCACCAAGACAAAATCAGGGAATATTTAATCAATGTGTTAGTTACAGAAATGGAAGTTGGCATAATCAAAAAGTTTGCATAATCTTAATACTAAAAACTGATAAAATAGCACAAAATAAGAAAATAAGTCTCAATTTGGAATATAGCAACTATAATCCTGAATGATGTATTAGCAAATATGTCTCAGGCTCAAATCAGGGGGAAAAATCTCTTAGCATGAATTGCTATGTATATATAATCACTTATGGTTTCACACAGGTTGAGGAAAAGAAGTTCTACAAGTTGAAGTTGTCAAAACATTTTATTTCATTAAAAAAAGACAACAAAAACAGGTTGTGTTAGATATTCTGAGTAATGGAATATAATCCTGTCTGCTTACTGCTTTTCTGGTTTTATATTGCTATAGTAAATTATAAGCAACTTTATGATGGGATTCTTGATTTACTTTTTAAAAAGACATTAGCTTTATTATTTATTAATTCTAACAGATTTCTTCTATAAACACTCCATAAATATTAACATATCTGATGGATTGAAAAGGTCTGGGGAAAGTAAAAAAAAAACAACAACATTATGCCTGATGTATGATGATGATTTGACAACATTCTCCTTTTATTTTGTTTGTTCTTTATTGGTTTTGATAGCAAAAAGTGCAATTAATTAACAGCTCATGTCAGTGGAAGAAAAAGATATAGTATTGAAATGTAGTGAGTTTTAGATTCTTCTACCAGGAGTAAATACAACATTATTTCTAGAAGTTTATGGTCTTATTATTTGAAGTTTTCCTAGATTCAAATTTACTAAAAGTTTTCTTTAATTTGCTACTTGAAATTATTTTCAATAGAATGAAAGTCTTTATTATTAAGCTAGAGAAGTAACCAGTGTCACATTGTCATATTTTCCCTTTTGTTAGGTATTTTGAAAATGAGATAGACCTGGGGCTTCTGTTCTCAGGAAGACTTCCACAACATACAGATATTAATTAAGTGCTTAAGTGCTCATTGTGATGGTTGGCTGGGTGTGTGTGTGTGTGTGTGTGCGTGTGTGTGTGTGTGTGTGTGTGTGTGTGTGAGAGAGAGAGAGAGAGAGAGAGAGAGAGAGAGGCAGACAGAATGAGAGAGAAGCTGAAAAAGAAGACAGCGTCTCTCCCCTAATAGAGCAATAGCATAGGATAACAGATGCAAAAACCCATGTGGCCAGAAATGCCAGTCCTAATGTCTTTTAGTAACACATATTCTTCTATTTTTAGCTGAGAAATTAAAAAAAAAAGCCTATTAACAAGCTAAAATTCTAGACCGTGGTGACTTCCCATCCAAAGAGTTTCCACACCCCTAATTTCAACACGCAAGTGGAAAAGGTGGCTCACACAAAGCCCGTCTGTATTTACCCATAGACAGAATGTGGGTAAGAAGCGTATATGTAACGTTTTAAGTTATAACTAATATTTCTTGAGTGTCATGTATGTGTCTGGCACTGTGCTAAGAGGCTTACATATATTGTTTGCTATCATTTGCTGCCAACTTATGAAGCTAGGTGCTATTATTATCTCCATTTTTTTTATATATGAGAGAATAAAAGTTAAAACAGATCAGTAATGAAACTGAATTGCACCTTGAACATTACTCTTTTATTTAAAAAATTATTTTTATTTTTATTTATTTTTTTGAGAGAGAGACAGAGCACAAGCAGGCGAGGGGCAGATAGAGAGGGAAAGAGAATCTAAAGCAGGTTTCAGGCTTTGAACTGTCAGTGCAGGGCTTGGTGCAGGGCTCAAACCCGGGAACCATGAGATCATGACCTGAGCCGAAGTCCTACGCTTAACTGAGCCACCTAGGCACCCCAGAAAGTTACTCTTTTAAATGGTTTCATTCCTTGTGATTTCAACAAAGAAGTCTCAGGAGTTAGTATGTTTTTAACACCTCTGTAACATTTCCTAATCAATTTTTCTCCAGAGCTGTTTCTCTTTCAACAAAGACATAAAGCCCAGGTTCAGAGCCCCTGGAAAGCCATGGTTTGTAAGTAAATTGTAACAACATTGTTTTAATTTCATTCTGTTTTTAATGTATAGTTTTTATTTATGGTCAGTGATACAAGCATTCCATATTTAGTAGTAGCCCAAATTGCCTTTTGAAATTAATTTAAGTAGAAAAATAAGGAGTCATTTAAAGTTATAGAGTAAATAGTGACAATATTTGTGAAGGTAGTAAGTAGAAGACAAGTTTGGGAAATAGCATAGAATTTGCTGCTTTAGTCATTGACAAAAGTTCGTGAAAACTTTAAAATGCATTTGCATCTGAGGCACATGTTTTCTGGAGATTTTGAAATGATGTATGTAGCACTGGGCTATGCAATAATTGATGGCTCTGAAATTTAATATCTTTGAATATATAGACCTAAGTTCACCAAACCAACATGAATACAATGAGCATCTATGATTTCTACTTTAAGAGGAAAGAACTATAAATAAAATAGAGAAGTTATTAAAACTTTATATACCCTTGGTTAAGGCGGGACAGTTCTGAACTTCTATTTTTTAATAACAAATATTTATTGATCACTTTTGCATGTCAGTCATTTTGGTGAATGTCTTAAATGTGTTATTATACTTAATTCTTGCAACAATCTCCTAGTATAGGAACATGGTTGTCTCAGTTTTGAGAATATATAGGAGGTTATCATATATTGCATAACTTGATCAATGTACTGAACTTCAATGTTTGAGTCTTCTTATGTAATGCCTAACATTGACATTGGCAACATTTCCTCTCACTGAGTGCCCGCTGAGTGCCCACCTGGATGCTGTGCTGGGCACTCCTGTGGAGATTCTCCCTTACAAAGGTAAGAGTTAACCCAGTAATGGATGAAGGAAATCGTGCAGAGACGTTAAACAGCTTATCCATGATCATATGGTTTATAAGTGGCAGAGCTGGGATTTGATTCTTGTTTCCCTGGTTGTGTATGGTTTTCACTTCATACTCTTCTCTGTTCCTTCCCTCCTCACTCTTTTAATTTCTGAGAAAATTAAGAGAAGGGAAAAAAATCTGATCTTTTATATTTGTCTTCATATTCAACATTTTGGGGGCTCTTCATTTCTTCATACGGATCTGAGTTTCTATCTGGATCGTGTTCATTCAGCCTGAAGAATTTCCTTTAGTGTCTATTGTAATGCAGGCTGTCGCTGAAAAACTGTTTCAACTCTTGCTTATCTGACATTGCCTTTATTTCTCCCCGATTTTTAAAAGATGCATTTTGCTGGGTATAAAGTTCTGACTTGACAGCATTTTCTTTCAGCACCAAAAAAAATATTACCTTATTATCTCCTGACTCTTTTTTTATAAGAAGTTGGCTAATGTTGATGTCATTATTTCTTTCCACATAATGTGTCACTTTTCTCTAGATTTTGGGGGATTTTCATTTTCTGTTTTTCATTTTTGGGAGCTTGAACATCATGTGCTTAGTTGTGGTTTCTCTGTATTTATCCTGTTATAAGGTTTCTTGAGCTGCTTAGATCTGTTTTTCATTAAATTTGGGAAATTTTACACCATTTAGAGAATTTTGTTTTAATTCCAATTAGTTAACACACAGTGTTGTATTCATTTCAGGTATACAATATAGTGATTCAACAATTCCTTACATCACTCTGTGCTCATCACAAGTGCCCTCCTTAATTCCCATCACCTATTTCCATCCCCCACCCACTCCTCTCTGGTAACCATGTTTGTTCTCTATAGTTAAGAGTCTGTTTCTTGATACTTCTCTCTTTTTTTTCTTTGCTCATTTGTATTGTTTCTTAAATTCCACATGTGAATGAAATCATATGGTATCTGTCTTTTTCTGACAGACTTATTTTGTTTAGCATTATACCCTTTAGTTCCATCCATGAGCAAAACATTTGAACAGATAATTCATGAAAGAGAGTGTCAAATTACCAATAAGCATATGAGAAAGTAACACATTTCACTAAATCAGCCAGTATGTGAGTATTACAACTACAGTGTCATACCCCTTACATGCCAACCAGAATAGTGAAAATGGAAAAGACAAAAAATACCAAGAGCTTGTAAAGACATGGAGAAACTGGAACAACGCTAGTGGGATTGTAAACTGATGTACCCACTTTGCAAAAGTCTTGGGCAATATCTGCTAAAGCTGATATATGTAGATAGATAGATAGATAGGGATGCAGATATAGATATTGACATGTATATCACATCTTCTTTGAACATTCATCTATCGATGGACACTTGGGCTGCTTCCATATCTTGGCTTTTGTAAATAATGCCCCTAGAAACATAGGGTTGCATGTATCCCTTTGAATTAATGTTTTGTATTTGTTGTATAAATACCCAGTAGTGCAATTGCTGCATCATAGGATAGTTCTATTTTTAACTTTTTGAGGAACGTCCATACTGTTTCCCACAGTGGCTGCACCGGTTTGCATTACCACCAACAGTGCACGAGAGTTCCTTTTTCTCCACATCCTGGCCAACACTTGTTGTTTCTTGTGTTGTTGATTTTAGCCATTCTGACAGGTACAAAGTGATGTGGCATTGCAGTTTTGATTTGTATTTCCCTGATGATAAGTAATGTTGAGAATCTTTTCACATGTCTGCTGACTATCTGGGTGTCTTTTTTTGGAGAAATATCTGTTCATGTCTTCTGCCCATTTTTAGTTGGATTATTTGTTTTTTGGGTATTGAGTTTTATAAGTTATCTATATATTTTGGATACTAACCCTTTATTGGATATGTCTTTTGCAAATATGTTCTCCCATTCAGTAGGCTGTCTTTTTGTTTTATTGATTGTTTCTTTTGCTGTGCAGAAGCTTTTTATTTTGATGTTCCAATAGTTTTTTTTTGCTTTTGTTTCCCTCGCCTCAGGGGACCTATCTAGAAAAAGGTTGCTACAGCCAATGTCAGAGAAATTACTACGTGTGTTCTCTTCTAGGACTTTTATGGTTTTAGGTCTCACATTTAGGCCTTTAGTCTATGTTGAATTTATTTTTATGTATGGTATAAGAAAGTGGTCCCCTTTCATTCTTTTGTTTGTGGTTGTCCAGTTTTCCCAACACCATTTGTTGACACCATTTTTTAAAGTTTATTTATTTATTGGGGGGGGGAGGGGGCAGAAGGAGAGGGAGATAGAATCCCAAGTAGGCTCTGTGCTGTGAGGGCAGAGCCCGATGTGGGGCTCGATCTCACAAACCATGGAGATCATGACCTAAGCCAAAATCAAGAGTTGGACTCTCGACTAAGCCACCCACCAACACCATTATTTTAAAACAACAACAACAACAACAACAACAACAACAACAACAACAACAACTTTTCTGCCTCAGTCTCAATCCCTCCTACCTTTCTGGTACTGCAATCACACATGTGTCTCAATACTATCAGGTCACTGAGGCTCTCTTAATTTCTTCAATTTTAAAAATATGTGGTCTTCTTATAGGATAATTGTGATTGTCCTCTTTTAAAGGTCAGTGAATATTTTTCTTCCCCTTTCTGTTGTCCAGCTCATCCAGTGAATTTTCCATTTCAGACACTATATTTTCAGTTCTAGAGTTTCCATTTAGTTCTTTTTATAGCTTCTGTTTTCCCTTGAGATTTGCTACTTACTCAGAAAGACCATATTTCACTTAAATCTTTGAATTTATTTATAACTGCTTTAAAGTCCTTAATGACTATTCCCAACATCTAGGTCATCTCAGTGCCTATTTCTATTGATGGGTTTCTTCTTGATCATGGGTCACATTTTCCTGTTTCTTCACATGTTCAGTAAACTTTCATTGTATGCTAGACATGGTACGTAATATATTTTATGGGATCTGAATTATGATGTCTTCCTTTAAAGAATGTTGAGTTTTTTTCCTGGAAATTAACTTACTTTGTAACCTTGAGTATGTCCACTCTACTTTGAGTATGTCTCAATGGCATAGAAATTGTTCTCTACTAGTTTTTGTGGAATATTACCCTGTGCAGTCTTTTAAATAACATACACGGAGTTTCTCCCTACAAACTTCTGGAGATGATTTCTCTGTGAAGCAGCTTCCTTTTCAGAACTCTGTCCTGTAAGTTCCAGCTGCTTTATCAGTCTTAAATTCTAGTCTCTGTCTCCTCAACTCAGCAGAAGCATCCTGTTTTGCTTGGGCCTCACCTTCCTGTGTCATGGTCAGGAAGCTGTGCTGATACAGAGAATATATAGATATAGTATATATCTCTTCTTTCTCACATTCCTATGCTACATTTTGCTCAGTGTTTGAAAATCATTGTCTTCTATATTTTATTCAGTTTTTATAGCAATTTGTGATGAGTGCAAGCTACTCAAACCTGGATAAAAACAGAAGTCTCTTTCCTTTTCCCTCCTTCTCCTTTTCTTCTACTATTTCCCCTCTGTCCTTCTTGGTTTCTTCTCCCATTTAAAAAGGGGGATGTAAGTGATGAATCACTGAATTCTACTCCTGAAACCAATATTGCACTGTATGTTAACTAACTAGAATTTAAATAAAAATTTGAAAAGAAAAAAATATTTTTAAAAGGGTGATGTTACAATAGACATCATGTTTATCATTTGTCTACTTTCTAAAACATGTCATGGTCCCATTTCTATCTTGTAATGCCAGTATTGAATGCATTCCTATTAGTCTGATTTATTTAACACCAATCAAACCAAAACAAATTAAGTTATCTTATAGGGGCCAATGACTGTGCTGAATTGTGGAGATACTAAGATAAATCACAGTCTCCATATTCAAAGACTTCATAATGGAAATGAGGCAAAGAATTAATTAAAACAGGGTAAGATAATTGCTATCACAGAAGCAGGCAATATGTGCTGGGAAAATCTGACTGTTGTGGGAACAGAATCAGGGACCTCTTCTAAGACCAGGGAGCATTGGAGATAGTCTTGAAGGAGTAGTAGGAAGTGAATTAGAGATAGAGAAGGCATCCCATGCACAGAACAGCATGTATAAAAGCATAAGGAAGCATGGCGTGATTGAGCAGCCACATTGGTCACTGGATGGGGAAGATGGCAGGTCATTAGATTGAAAAGCAGTCTCATCTTAGAGAAACTTTATACAAAGTCTTCAGTACAATCATATAAAGATGAAGACCCCTCTCCTTTTGCCCTAATGGTATGTTTCAGATTAACCCAGGTTTTCTTTCTATATCCCACGCTGGCTTCTTAAAAAATATGCTGGTCTTACCTCTCAGCATTAACACTTGTCAAATGTATTTTGACCTTTACCTCACACCATACAAAATAATTATTCCACATAGATTGTGGAGCTAGGTCTGAGAGGCAACACAATAACACTTTTAAAAGAATACTAGAGAAAATATCTATGACCTTGGAGTAGGCAACGATTTTTTAAACAGGAAACAAAAATGGCTAGTCATAAAGGAAAAGCAATTGATAAATTAGAAGACGTTAATACTGAGAATTTCTACCTCTCAAAGATGCAATAAGGTGAAAAGGCAACTTTGAAAACATTTTGTATGTCCACAAAGGACTCAAACGTTTTGTATATCCACAAAGGACTCATATCCAAAACTATACCTAAAACTCCTACAAATCAAAATGGAAGAGAAAAAGATATCCTAATAGAAAAATGAGTGAAATACTTGAACAGATAATTCACAAAAGAGGGTGTCAAATTACCAATAAGCGTAGGAGAAAGTAATACATTTCACTGAAGCATTCAGTATATGAAGATTGCAACTAAGTGCCACTTAAACACCAGCCAGAACAGTGAAAATGGAAAAGACAAAACACCAAGAGCTTGCATGAAGAAACTGGAACTCTGTAAGTGGGAATGTAAATTGATGTGCTCACTTTGCAAAAGTCTTGGGCAATGTCTGCTAACAAAGAACTTGCTTCTTTCCCACAACACAGCAATTCTGTGGATTTAAGAGAAACTCATACACATGATCCAACGATGTGCACCAACATATGTACAGAAGCATAATTTGTAATAGCCACAAAGTGGAAACAACTTGAATGCCTACCAGCAGGAGCATAGATACATAAATGGTGGTATGGCCACGCCATGGAATACTGTGCACTGAGTATGAATACTCCACATGTAACGGTATGAAGGAAGCTCACGCACACGATGGTTTAAAGAAGGCACCACATGGGGCGCCTGGGTGGCACAGTCGGTTAAGCGTCCGACTTCAGCTCAGGTCACGATCTCGCGGTCCGTGAGTTCGAGCCCCGCGTCAGGCTCTGGGCTGATGGCTCAGAGCCTGGAGCCTGTTTCCGATTCTGTGTCTCCCTCTCCCTCTGCCCCTCCCCCATTCATGCTCTGTCTCTCTCTGTCCCAAAAATAAATAAAAACGTTGAAAAAAGAAAAAATAATAAAAAAAAATAAAAGAAGGCACCACACAAAAGTAAAAACTGCACACTCCATTTCCAAAAATACAAAACAGGTAAAACTAGTCTATGCTGTTGAAGCAAAGATAGTGGTTACCTTGGAGGAGTGACTACAAAGAAGCTTAAGGGCTTCTGTGAGGTTGGTCATGGTCTGTTTTTATTCATGTGGGTGCTGGTTACACAGACGTGTTTAGTTTGTGATAATTTATTGAGCGGTATATTTATGATTTGGATATTTATGTATGTATATATATATCATTAACTGTACATCTATATCTTTATGTGTACTTATATCTATATCTTTATTACACTTAATATTTTTAATTGGTTGGTGACAGAGCTGGCAAAGATTTGTCCCTTTGTTACTGTTGATAGACTTGAGCCGCATGAGAATTTTACGGTTATGACTGCTCTTCTATCTTGAGTGATTGATCCAGGTTTACATTTTCTACAACCCCTGTAAGTGCCATTGAAGGACCAGAGTGGCTTGCAGTGTGGTTGGCATCTGTCCCAGCTTCTCTCTTCAAGTGGAAGGTGTAATCTGAATTGCTAGCAAACACACCTCAGAAGCCAGATTGTTCTTTGGCTAAGACCAGTGAGCTTTAGAACTGCTCAGCTCTGTGCAGAGCTTACCAGATGCACACAGATTTAGACGGCTGCCACGGGAGGGGGATCTGGCTCACGTTTACTCTCTTCATGCTTTTCACTCTCTAAGGGGCCCAAGCTCTCCTCAAGAACACCAGAAAAGTCAGCTCTTAACTGCCACCCGCCCACCCCAACCCCCCACCCCTCACCCCCATAGTTTTTGTAAACTCTGGAGTCCCAGCGTTTTTCTTCTGCTGTTAAATCATGTGGTTTCTTAGAGATGTTACCTCTTTGGGACTTTGTTTTGTCAACTTTTAAAGCTCAGTGCATATGCTTCCTCCTCTACAAAGCCCTCTACAGCCCCCCAGGTGTGTCCTTTTTCTATATTCTCCCATTTTACTTTGCACGACCACCCATTTCAGTCCTTATTATTTTTATATGTAAATTGTTATCCGTACATCCATGTTCTCTTAAGCATTGAAGGGCTGGACTAGAGTCTTTTGGTTTATGTCTTTATAACCTTGGTCTTTATCTTGGTTTTTGTTGAAAAAAATGAATTTCATGTAGATTAATTTGTAGGATAATTTGATCACTATCTGTCTCTCCAACTAGACTATAAGCTCCCTGAGAGCAGGGACTGTATCCTTAGGTTTAGATCATGCCTAGCACATAGTAGGTGTTGAGTAAATATTTGTTGGATAAGTGAAGGAGTCTAAAATGAAGAAGTTAGTTATATCAGATTGTCTTTGAAGTCTGTGCCAGTTTTAGAATTTTCTAGTGAATCAGGTGTATGGGATTTAGTTCCTTTAAAAAAATAACTGTATGACACCAGTCAGAATGGCTAAAATTAACAACACAGGAAACAACAGTTATTGGTGAGGATGCAGAGAAAGAGGAACCCTTTTGCACTGCTGGTGGGAATGCAAACTGGTGCAGCCACTCTGGGAAATGGTATGGAGTTTCCTCAAAAAGTTAAAAGCAGAACTACTCTATGCTCGAGCAATTGCACTAGTAGGTATTTACCCAAAAGATACAAAAATACTAATTGAAAGGGATGCATGCCCCCCAATGTTTATAGCAGCAGTATTAACAATAGCCAAATTGTGGAAAGACCCCAAATGTCCATCGACTGATGACTTGATTAAGAAGATATGTATATATATATATATATATATATATATATATATACACACACACACACACACACACACACACACATATATATATATATAATGGAATATTAATATATATATTCCATATATATAAGAAAAGAATAAAAAAGAATAAAATCTTGGGGCATCTGGGTGGCTCAGTCCATTAAGTGCCTGACTCTTGATTATGGCTCAGGCCATGATCTCATGGTGGTCAGATTGAGCCCTATGTTGGGATTTGCACGGGCAAGGAACCTGCTTGAGATTCTCTTTCTCCATCTTCCTCTGCCCCTCACCTGCCACACACACACACACACACACACACACACACACACACACACACACTTTCCCTCTCTTTCTCTTACTCTCTGTCTCTCTCTCTGCCTCTTGGGGAAAAAAAAAGGAATCTTGCCATTTGCAATGATGTGGATGGAGCTAGAGAGTATAAGGCTAAGAGAAATAAGTCAGTCAGAGAAAGACAAATACCACATGATTTCACTCATATATTGAATCTAAGAAACAAACATGGGGGAAGGGAAAGAGAAGAAAACCAACAGACTCTTACTGTAGAGAACAAACTGGTGGTTATCAGAGGGGCTTGGTTTAAATAGGTTATGGAACTTAAGGAAAGCACTTGTGATGAACACCAGGTGTTGTATGTATATGTTGAATCACTAAATTCATGGCACAGAGTAGGTGTTCAGTAATGATTTCCTGAATGAATGTGACCGCGTCTTGAAAGAGGAGAGATGTTTGCTACTCATTTTTGCACTCTATCATCATCATCAAATATGTTTGGATAGTGTCTCATTCTATACCCCCTTCTTAGAGATTTACTACCCATGTCAGCATACTAAGAGCTTGGAGAGGTCCAGCCCAAGGTCCTTTTGAACTTAGCCTTTCTCGAATTCCTTAATTCTATGAAATGTTCAATATCCAATACCTATGAAAACCCTGAAGGATTAGTATGCCACAGAACACAAATTGGGGAATGCTTCCGAGTTCATTTAGATTTGCTGATGACTTACTTTCAGCCATCTTTACAAGTACAAGAGTGTATGGTTTTACTGGCGGTCCAAGGCACAATTCCAGGGGATTCCATTAACGGTGCAACCTCAACACCATAAATGGTGGTCCTGATTCTGTGTCACAAATTCTTTTTCCCAAGCAATCTGTAATTCTTCTGAAGGCAGAGAAGATATTTTTCATTTATCCTCCTACTCCTAGTAGCAAAAGGAGCTTTATTTGCCCAATGTGGAAGCTCCTTTTGGACTTAAAGTATGATGGTTTATCCAGTACACTAGAGTAGGGATAACCTTAGGCTAAATTATGATGGAGATTGATTTTTTTTCTTCCTTGGAAGAAAGGAATCTTTTATCTATGCCTTTCTTCCACTCCATTGCATGAATTCTCCTGATACCTTTTGCCTTCCACCTCAATCAAAAGAAATTTTTGCATCAGCCCTTTACCATTTAGTCTGAATTGACTCCGCTTTCCTAGAGGCACTTGCACCTTAAGCTTTATCTTCTGTTGTGGAAGGACACCTTCAGATCTCTGTTGAAGTTATCCCAGGCATTGCTAAGTCAGGAGGAGGCCACACTTGGGGCAATGACTCCACTTGTCAGTTGCAAGTTAATTGCTAGCTTCACCTTAGGTGATTAGGACTAGCCCTGGGGAAGACATCTATATTGTTTTTGCAGTTTTGTTCCCTGTTACCATTCCTCTATAAGCATACCCTGCTTCTCCCCAACTTTCAGTCCATGTACTTGGATACAGCCATAGCTGGTCACAGATACAGCACATAATCAGGCAAGTCCACAAAAAGGATTTTTCTGGCCACAGTAATTGGTTTAGGAATGGTGCTTGGTCTAATCAAAGCCAATGAAGCACAGTGCGGTGTTTGCTGGGAATCTTGGGAAAGCCATGGGTTCCTAGCATTAAAACAGAGAGGACAGAAGAGCCGAGAACAACTGTCACCATTCTGGTCCTATGTGAAACCAGAGGATGAAGCCAACATCGCCAAGACTCCATTGAAAGAGGGAGAAATTGAGTCCCCACCACTCAGTTGAACAGAAGGTTTGAACAGAATATCCTGTTCAAACCGTGAGTCATAACCTATTAGTGAGTTGTAAAAAATAAATTCAGTGGGTGGGGGGGCACCTGGATGGCTCCGTCAGTTAGGTGGCTGACTCTTGATTTTGGCTCAGGTCATGATCGTGCATTTCATGGTATCAACCCTAGATCTGGCTCTGTGCTGACAGTGCAGAGCCTGCTTGGGATTCTCTCCCTGTCTCTCTGCCCCTCCCCCACTCGCATGTGTGCACTTCCTCTTTCTCTCTCAAAAGAAATAAACATTAAAAATAAATAAATTCAATGGGACATCACCAGCATTAAAAAAAAGAGAATAGGCAAGAATAACTGGGTTGCAACCAAATGCACTTACTATCAGGGATCAAAAAATGTTTTAAGTCACTGCTAGTCAATGATAAATTTTGGTAACTTCTTCCTGTATACAGAATAATCATTTTTTAAAATCCTCTAGTGATTTCAAAATTAATGTATAATGACTGACATTGGTTGCATCTGATGATTCACAGGAGAGAAAATAAACAACATATTTTCTGTTTAAAAAAAAAAAAAAGACAGAAGGAGTCAAGCAGCACCTGTAACCAGCCTTACCCCTGGTCTTTTCTGCCAGGCTTGCCTAATTTCCATTTTGCTTAAGCAGGTCTGAGCTGGATTTTCTGTCAGTTGAAACCAAGAGAAATCTAATACATCAGCCAAAAAGGCACTCCTACCCTTTGGGGATTTATGGTTCCGTAACTACTTGGCCTGGGAATGTATTCCGTTCACCACTGTCAAAAGAAGAGTGGAAGAAATAAAAGAAAAAAACTTGAAAGGTCTCTCCAACTTCAGAATACAAGCACTACCTCTGGTGGAGATATTTGAACTGCCTTTTCCTTTGGGTGTACAAATATGTCAACCCTGATGTTATTTGTAAGAACAGTACAATTTCCTCAGAACAACCCAAAAGGAGCCTGATTCACATGTACATAAACACATACCTGTTCACATGCTGGGGCAACATGTTAGGAAAGACTGAGAGATTGGAGGGATGCCTCACACATGCTTATAAAGCATGGATGTGGCTTGGGGCTGAATGAATTTAGTCCTGGAGAAGGGCAGAAATTTGTCCTGAAATCTACTGCTGGAAGGCCCGGCTGCTATTACAGACTGAATCTATCCACAGGGACCAAGTGGCTGACCCTTGAAACTCTCCTGGGAAATAGCCACCTGCCAACCTGGCCAGCGTGCCAAGAGGCTTCTAAGAGCTTCCTTAAGTATCTGTGTACTGACTCCACCCTCAAGTCCCAAATATTGAGGTGGAATCTTAGACTGCAGGGTAGTAGACAGTCCTTTCTGCCCGTGAACAATCCAGGGTTATCTCTTAAAGAGGCTGCTGTAGGTTCAAAAGTGCCTATGCCCCCGGGAAAAGGGGGTTTCTGGAAGAAATACGAACACACAGAAAAGTCTCGGTGACATTTCCTTCACCGGGGGGAGGGGGGAAAGAAAGGGGCTCTTTTTCCAGAACTGCCCATTGAAGATTTAGAGCATTGGTTCTTCAAGACAAAGATACAAAGTAGGAAGGAATAAAGGGCATTTTGAAATAATTGGCAGGGAGCCAGGAAAATCAAATAATATTACTGCAAAATCCTTCTCCCGGTCTAAGTAATAACCTGGCAGGGCCTAAGCGTGGCAGCTCTGTTTGCTCTGTAGTTGTTTTATTATGTATTTTTATTGGGTATTTTCCCCTCTATTCCCTGTTGATAGAGGGTACTTAACTGTTTATGAGTCCTGTTCAAGGGTGATGTTTTTGATTTTCTGCCTAGAATTCTAAGTGAACGGGGGTGAGTGGGACAAGAGGAGAAGGTCACTAACGTGGGCCAGGGGGCCGGGGAGCCAGGGGATGGAGTTTCTCATGGCTCCTCTGAGCCCAGGCTTGTGCACACATAGCACATCATGCCGCTGGGCTACCTATCACCTTCAACGGCTCCCCGCTGCCTCAGGATGTAGGCCTGAGGCTTTAGCACGGTCTATATGGTCCTAAAGGATCCAGTCCCACCTCTCAGTGGCCACTGTTCTCTCTGCCTGGTTCTGTTATTCCCACCCCCTCCTATGCGCCAATAACTAGTGTTTTTTGAGGTCTTCAAAGCAGCTGTGATTCTTTTCTGCTCAGCGCTTCGCACATGCTATTCCCTTTGCCTGGAGTATCCTCTCTGACCCCATCGGACTGTATGAGTTTTCTGTTATGTGGTCTCATAATTCTTACACTTTTCGTTCATAGCCCTTGGTCTCAATCCGGGTTTCTCCCAAAGCAGACTCGAGACCAGGATTTTGGAGGTGACCTTAGCATACATGGTGAGGGAGGGGTGTGAGGAGGCATGGAAGGGAGGCAAGACAAATAGTGTGTTAGTGGGTAAGTTACAGCTGTGGGTAACTGGATCCAATTCCCCTGGGGACCCTCTGAGAGTCTAAATTGGGGTTGGCTAACTATGGCCCTGGGGCCACCTGCCTATTTTTGCATTGGAACATGGCTATGCTCATTTGTTCTGTACCATCTGCAGTAGGGTAGTTGTAGCAGAGGCCACATGGCCCCTGCCAAACCTAAAATATTTACTATCTGGCTCTTGGAGAAAAAGTTTGCTGACCCTGCTCTAAAACATACCTCAGAATTGTCTTATCAGTGGGCAAGGAAGCTGGTGTACATATTCACTGACTCCTTTTTCTCATTGGCCCCAAGTTGCCCCTGGGGTTGTCATCTGCCCCAGAGGAAGCTCTCAGACATAGAGACATCAGTGCTGGAGGAGGAAGCTGTCACCTAGCTTTCAAAGTTGCAGGTGATCTCCGGGTGGGAAAGAGACATGGGAATGCTATCCACAACACCTCCTCTGGTACTTACCACAATTATAGTTGATTAATTAGCTACTTTTTTAAGTGTTTATTTTATTTTTTGAGAGAGAAAGAGAGGGAGCGAGTGGGGGAGGGGCAGAGAGAGAGGGGACAGAGGATCTGAAGTGGGCTCTGCACCGACAGCAGAGGCCCCGGCACAGGGCTTGAACTCACCAACCACAAGATCATGACCCGAGCTAAAGTCAGACACTGAACTGACTGAGCCACTCAGGTACCCCGATTAATTACCTATTTAATGGTGTTATTATTTGTTTAGTGTCTGTCTCCCCTGCTTCACTCTAGGCTCTAGGAAGGTGGGGACCACGTGGTCTCACTCATGTCACATCTCCAGGGCCTGCCACAATGGTTGGCACATGACAGCTGGTCACAAATGTCTGTTGACTGAGTGACGAAGGAATGATGGCAATAGATGCGGAAACTAAGACTCACAAAGGTTATGTATCTTGGCCAAGTAACAAGAGATTTGTGCCCAGGCTTTTTGACTACAAACCCAGAATGTTTTCCTTTCCACAAGACAAAATATAATGAATTGCCCAATGTGTATGGATGATGAGTCAGGAAGGAAAAGGATAATGAGGAGCTAAATAATCATGGAAGAGGCGGGTCAAGTAGAATAAATGAGCTTTTGCTGGAAGGGAAACTCTAAGGGACCCTTGGATAGAATTTCCAGGAAAACAGGCCTTCAAATGAGAAATGGTGAAAGCAACAGCACAGAAACCGAGCTGGACGGAGTGCTATATTAGTGGGGTACTGGGGTGCCTAGCATCCCATAAGCAGAAAGCAGGTGCAATCAAGGGGAAGCCCAGTCATGGTGGGCCTGACTTGTGAGACAGAATAGGGTCTTCCCCTGAAAAAATAGAAGGTATTTTAGAAAGGTGACTCCCTTAGCTAATTTCTGCAGCAGATCTGGAATACCACGATAATGTAACGCGTGGACAAGTGTGCATAAGTGTGAGGCAGGCAGGGACACAGACCCATCAGGAAACTCATGCATCTTGATGACTTGAAACTGCCGATTTGCACTGCAGTTTTGTAAATGGGCATGCGAATCCTATAAGAGGAGAGTTAGGGAAACTTTAAAAAATGTCACCTCACGTTTGTGGGGTGCTAATCTCACATCTCTCTCTCCATGTGCTAATAATAGGCAATACTTATCTGGCACTTACTGTGTTCTTGGCACTGTCTAAACTCTTCATATGAATTAAATTGTATTCACGACAACTTCATGATGTAGATAGTACTATTGTCATGCTTTTACTACTGAGGATATTAAGTCCTGGAAAGATTGGTAAGATGTTTGCTGAAGGTCAGACAGCCTATAAGCAGAGGAGCCGGGATGCCCATCTAAGGCTAAGGAGCATGAAGGGCAGAGTCTGTGGAGGTGAGCACCAGGGACAACCCTGCACACCACCTTGGGTCGTCCGACTGTGTCCTTTAGCATCTCTGGAAGTCTTACCTCCGTACCTTCTTGTTATAAATCTCCTCAGGGCGAGGCGCCCGGGTGACTCAGTCGGTTGAGCATCCGACTACAGCTCAGGTCATGATCTTGCGGTCCGTGAGTTCGAGCCCCGCGTCGGGCTCTGTGCTGACAGCGTGGGGCCTGGAGCCTGCTTCAGATTCTGGGTCTGCCTCTCTCTCTCTGCCCCTCCCCCACTCATGCTCTGTCTCTCTCTGTCTCAAAAATAAATAAACATTAAAAAAAATTTTAATAAAAAAAACCTCCTTGGGGGAGGCTTTACGTGAAATGGCATTTTCCTGTCAGCACAAGGGTGGTGGAGTGTTAACCTTGGGTCACTAGTGTCGGTGGCAAAATAACTGGGTGTAGAATTTTCTTTTTTTTTTTTAATTTTTTTAATGTTTATTTTATTTTTGAGACAGAGAGAGACAGAGCATGAATGGGGGAGGGGCAGAGAGAGAGGGAGACCCAGAATCGGAAGCAGGCTCCAGGCTCTGAGCCATCAGCCCAGAGCCCGACGCGGGGCTCGAACTCAGGGACCACGAGATGGTGACCTGAGCTGAAGTCGGACGCTTAACCGACTGAGCCACCCAGGCGCCCTGGGTGTAGAATTTTCAAAAGCCAATGTTATCACAAGGGGAGCAGCATGGGTCCACCCAATAGCTGTATCTCCTCTGTATTTACAGGATAGAGATGCTCCAGTCCCAGGGGTATCTTTAAGGAGTCCCTGTCTCAGTTTAGATTACTCCAAACTGACTCCAAAAGAGCCAAAGATAGAAGTGCAAATAGTTTATCTGGAAAGTGCCAAGGACACCAGTGGAGTAGTAGAGAAGTGATACGGGGAAGGGAACACGGCCAATCAAAGGTGCATTTTTAGGGGCACCTGGGTGGCTCAGTCGGTTAAGCATCTGACTCTTGGCTTCAGCTCAGGTCATGATCTCACTGTTTGTGAGTTCCAGCTCCACGTCAGGCTCTGCACTGACATGGCAGAGCCTGCTTGGAATTCTCCATTTCCTCCTCTCTCTCTGCCCCTCCCCCACTCACTATCTCTCTCTCAAAAATAAATAAACATTAAAAAAAAAAAAGGTGCATTATTAGATCAGCTTAGCCCCCGGAGGAACACATAGCCTTGGAATTAACTGCCTCTCCCCCCGCAAGGGACGAGGGAGCTGGGACATTTATGCACCAGCGTTCAAGAATTGTCAGTTGATGGCTTCTTCTGGGATTCTAATTCCCTAGCACTTCTGGCCTGCTCGGCACAGGGAGTGCAGCCTTCTGTGGATCTGGATGGACCGGGAGGACATTAAGCTAAGTGAAATACTCTAGACACAGAGAGACAAATACTGCATGATCTCACTTATATGTAGAATCTAAAGATGTCAAACTCACAGAAGCAGAAAGTAGTGGTGGTTACCAGAGGGACAGGGAGATGGGGAGATGCTGGACAAAGGGTACAAATTTTTAGTCATAAGATAAATAAGTTCTGAGGGTCTAAGGTACAGTCTGATGGCTAGTGTTAAGAATACTGTATTGAGGGGCGCCTGGGTGGCTCAGTCATTTAAGCATCTGACTTCGGCTCAGGTCATGATCTCACAGTTTGTGAATTCAAGCCCCCCACTGGGCTCAGTGCTGTCAACTTCAAATCCTCCTTCCCCCTCTCTCTGACTCTCCTTTGCTCATGCTCTCTCGCTATCAAAAATAAATAAACATTTAAAAAAAGAATACTGTATTGCATACTCTAAAGTTTCTAAGGGAATAGATCCTAAGCCTTCTCAGCATGTGTGCACACGCGCGCGCACACACACACACACACACACACACAAGTTACTTTGTAAGTTGACGGATGGGTCGATTTACTTGATTGTGATAGTCATTTCACAGCATACGTGTATATCGAACCATCACACTGCATACCTTAAACACATACAATTTTTGTCAGTGATACCTCAATAAAACGGGAGAGCCAGCCCTCAGGCCCAGAGACAAGCTGGAGGCCATCCAGGACAGAGCAGTGGGCAGGATGGGTGCGGCCATCGCCTGTGGCATCCTTCAGACAAGCAGTGTGTATGCTGTTTGGAGATGGACAGACCTAGGTTTTCACCCCAGTTCCACCGCTTACACCGTGACCTTGGACAAGTTACTTCATTTCCCTCTTTAGCACACAAGAGGTGGAAAGAGTCGCGACATGCCTGGGTTATGAACACCAAATAGGATAATACCCATGGAGCACATAGCGCTGGGCCTGACCGAGAAAAACGCAACTTATCACCTTCTGATTATCCTCATTATTACCTAAAGTGACGCATCCAAGTGGAGGGAAGAGACTTGGGAAGGAAATGCCAGTCTCGGTGGTGCTCAGAGCAACTCAACACGCGCCAAACAATTTAGCCCTGTCAAAAGAATCAAGCTGCGTGAGGCTTCCATGAGCTTTTTCTTCCTTTTCCTCCCCCGAAAGGTCAAACGTATGCTCCAAGTGGGACATTTCCTTCAATCACTTTCAAAATAACAATTTGCCAGAACATTTTTATTAACCTTGAAACTTGTCCAATCCGTCCAGGAATAATAGGCTACAGTGATATGTATGATAATAAAGTCCCAAACAAACCTGGCCAACGAGTGACACACGGACTCTCTCTTTGCACATAATTAAATGGTTTTTTTAAATGCCGAATGTGATCGGCACACAGAGCTGGTCCTCCCGAGGGGGAGTGTTAAGGGGCACACTGCCAAAGGGTGACGCATTGCTTCGCTTTAATAAAGACGTAACGGCAACAACACTCCCCTCCATAACCGTGCCTCCTGGCATTGACTCATCAGGTGTGGGCCAACAGGCACTAGGGAGAGGGGCCCAGGAGCTAAAGGTACAGATCGGAATTTCTCCTACAGGTGAAACATCCTATGTCCCCAAGTGATCGGGTGTGTAAGAGTCTTAGATCGGGCCCCCTGGAAATGGACCTTCATGCAGAAGGCTCCTCAGGGAATGTTCTCAGGAGACATTCCTGCCAGGATGTGGGAAGGCAGGATCAGGCAAAGAGGGAGGCTGGTCCTCTCCACTGTCACAATTCTGGAGCCGGGGCGGCCCTGCAGAGGTATCCCAGATGGTCGCGAGGCAGCATAAGCCAATCTTTTCCAAACTTTTTTTCCCTCTATTTTGTCATTATGAGAGTGTGTTTGCCAAAGTAGAGGATAGAATTTATTTTATTTAACAGCCTTTAGCTTGGTTTATAACTTGTAAATATCCAGACATATGGTACGTGGGCTTCTATTTGTAGTCCTGCCCTGGGTCCTACAAGTGTTGGAGGCAGCCTCCGGGAAGGTGTTCAATCTCAGAAGCTTCAAGTCTACGTGGGTGGATCCAGTTGTGGAGGCAGCACACTCAAGGAAGGAAGGCTCTGCCATGTTGCGGCTTCGTGACTCTGTCCACTGTAGGTAGACGCTCTCATCGTTATCCTTCCTTCCCCAGTCGGGACATTGAGCAGCAGAGAGCTTTATTCCCTTGTTCAAGGTCACACAGCGGCTGAGCGGCAGAGCCAGGACTGAGACTAGACCAGTGAACCCAGGGCCGGTACTCTCCATGGCTCTGTGTGCAAGGCCGAGCAGAAATCTGGTCAATCCAGCAGGTGCTTGCACTGGGTCCACCTCTCACATTCTCTCTAGACTTTAAGGCTGTTGCAAATGTCACCTCCTCCAGGAAGGCCTCTCTGATTTTTCTCAGCCACATTGCTTTCATCACGTCGCTTGTGTCTTTCTCGGACATAAGCTTATATACCCTGATTAATGTGTAAGTTGCCTCCATGTGTATCTTATCTCCAGGACGAGAATAGGAGTTCCCTAATGACAGCGAATCTAACATACTCATCTCTGTATCCCTTCACAGTAGGGTTCTCTGGCTATGTGACAAAGTCCTACAAACTTAGGAGCTCAAAACAACACAAAGTGATTATCTCACAGTTTGTAGGTCTGCAAGCCTGGGCTCAGAGTCTTCTTGTATGCCAATTGGTTGTTGGCTGAATTCACTCCCTTGCAGATGTAGAACTAAACTCCCATTTTCCTGCTAGCTGTCTGCTGGGAATTGCTCTCAGCCCCACAGTTCCTTGCCAGGTGGCTCCCACAGGCACTTCACAGAATGGATGTTTGCTTTCTTCCAAGCCAGCTGGGGTACATCTCTCTGACTTTCTTGCCTGCAAGCCGCTGAAGGAAACTGGTTTTAATGCACACGCGTGATTAGGCCAGGCCCACCCAGGGTACTCTCTCTTCCGTAATACAATGTAACAATCACAGGTGTGATATAACCATACTCACAGATTCAACCCACACCCAAAGGAGAGGGGATTACACAAAGGTGCTAGGTCGCTGGGGATCATCTTAGCATTCCATTATACCCTTCTACCACCTTAATGTATCCTGTCCAAGCTTGCAAAGCGGTGAACTATTCCTCAGTTAGTTTCTCTTTCATTTCCCTACTTAATTGCATTTGGCAGGGGAACACAGAAGAACTCGGGATGCCTGCATTCCTTCAGTTAAAGAAGGAACTCGTATCAAAGAGGGCGGAAGTGACTGGGGTCGCTTTTATTCCTCTAATCCAGGATTTCCAAAAATAAATATACCACCGAGGGAATACACGATGATTTTAAGTGGTGCATGGGCACGGTAATAAATAATGTTGAAGCCCACAGTGAGAAATGCATTCCCTCTTCAATTCTTTTTTAATACCTCTTATTACATTAAGGAGAAAGTCTCAGTTTGGTGCCAATATGTCCTTAACACCTCCTACACTTGCGAATCTCCCTTTTTAACAAAGAGGCTCCGGCTCGAGACTTAAAGATGCAACAGTATCAAGAGAACGCTGAACAACATTTTCGCTTGTATTGTGCCAATTTTTAGGTCCCTTTTCCTTATGGCAAATCAGACCGGCCTTCACTCATGCTGCTGCTAAAAGATTTCTTTATCAAACTTTTATTTAAGAAAAAAGTCAACGTCCAAAACAGATGAACATAAGGGAAGGGAAACAAAAATCATATAAAAACAGGGAGGGGGACAAAACAGAAGAGACTCATAAATATGGGGAACAAACTGAGGGTTACTGGAGGGGTGATGGGAGGGGGGATGGGCTGAATGGGTAAAGGGCATTAAGGAACCTACTCCTGAAATCATTGTTGCACTTTATGCTAACTAATTGGGATGTAAATTTTTTTTAAAATTTTTAAAAATTAAAAAAAAGAACGTCAATTTAAAGAAAATGATTATATAAATAATAGTCCTGGTAGGTGATGGACCTGGCAAAAGTCGTCCATGTAGGATGTGAATGATGGGCGTTGGGTGTGGAGGGGGTAGACACAGTGCTCTAATCAGGGGTAAGATGGGCTGTGGCATCTGGGCTGGAGTTGAACCTACAGGTGGAGGTTAGGTCAGCTCAATTGCTGCCCTATTGAAAAGAGAGAGGGAAAAGGCTGGACACTGGGGGCCGCACTTCCTGTCTTGCCTTGGCCCCTTGGCAACTATGCAGCCTCAGGCATTCACTTCCCTTTCTGGACTTGTAGGGTCCCCACTATAAAGTCAGGAATTTGTACTTGATGATCTCTTGTGTTCCTTTCAATCCTGACTTTCTATGATTCTGTGAATGAATCAGGCATTATATAGAACGCCTCCATAATCTTGACCCCCATATTTGCTATGGAATAAAAAAAATCTTCCCATAGCTGCTCATTTGTTGCAGCAGGTTTTCTCAACTCCTGCACTGTTGACCTTGGAGGGAGAATAATTCTCTGTCGTGAGGACCGTCCTGTGCATCCCATAGCGTATTTAGCAGCTTCCCTGAACTAGATGCCAGTAGTAATCCCCCAGTTGTGACAACCCAAAATGTCTCCAAACATTGAGAGATGTCCCCTGGGGGACAAAATCGCCCTGGCTGGGAATCGGTGATTTAGGGAAAACTCATCTGGTTTTGTGAAATTTGTTCCATTGGTTCTCATGGAAAAACGTTACTCAGACTACCCCCACTGTATTTTGAGGCTGCAAGTTGCCTTCTATGGAGCAATAGGAGACACTATCTCACTGGATCGGTTGGTTCGTTGAATAATTCACTCACTAATCATTTACTGAACATGTTCATTTAAACTCCAGCCGAACAATGGTGAACAAGAACTTTCAAGAACTTGCAGTTGGCCCCCATTGATTTATGCATCGTCTCTTACAAAATATGTATATTAAGCTATTGCTTATGTGCCCATTCTTCCTCTAACATGTATAATTAAAAACAGCATTTATTATGCATAACTCTGCACCCATTTTAGAGACAGGAAAACTCCTTCAGAAGGCTGAGGGTATTGCCCTAGTTTACTTAATTAGTGGGATGCAGGAGCTAGAGAAAAGGCAGGAGAAAGGACTTGAATCCAGGCACATTTACCTGGTAACAAAGTCCCAAGGACTTGTCTACTTTCCCAGGCAGATACTAAAGAGCGCTGGGAAATTTCAGGGGGTCAGATTGAAGTTACAGAAGTATGAGGGAACAAAAGTAGATAAACATCTGCTAATCATCATCTGTAAGAAGGCTGCGTAAGAGCAAGTGTATGGCCTTTTCTAGTCCCAGGCTTCTAGACTCCCCAGAGAATCCAGTCCTGGTGGAAAAGATGCCGAGGATGAGACAGAAATAGAGGGAATTTGGTGGCCACAGCTAGAAAGCTGAGCACAACTTGAAAGAAGAAAAATGTAGTGGCCAAATTCAAAATGAACCGCACGGGGCACGTCATGCTCTCGCTTTACTTGTTTAGATCCTTGAATCCATACAGGGCGTCATCATCATCGAAGAATGGATCCTTCTTAAATGAAACCTGTTAAGGGAAGGCTCTTCTCATCCTTAGTTTAAGTCTTGCTTTTCTCCTGCAATCTGTTTGCAAAACAAATCCAAACCTTGAAAACTTCACACATTACCAGAGACAGAAATCTCTGCAGGTTTTAACCACCGAGACCATTTCACATGTCCCACTAAGGAGCAGGGGAGAGTTTTCAGTATGTGCAGTATATCACATGCTGATGTGGTTTCATCTCTATTTGCTGCCCCCTCCCCCTGTGATTTGTGATTTTTTTCATAAATAATACAAAATCTGAGAGTAAGTGGAGGAATTTTATCTTGTTCCATCAAAAGAATTCTTGTTGGGGTGGAGACTTTTTTTTTCCCTAATGATCTTTAAATATCTTGAAAGACTAGTTGAGTCTAGCCACAAATGCCTTAATGTTGAAAAGCAAAATTACCCAAGAACTCACTTAGAGTGTGGCTCTTGAAAATGTAATAAGGTAGAACATTTAGCATAGATGATATTATAGCTACATTATTACAAATTGGCAGCTTGATCATTAAACTTTTAGGAAACTCATTGTATTTACCTTGGTGGGCTCCAAATAACAATAAATATCATGGCTGTTACAGATTGCCTTTGGAAAATACCAAAGCAATCAAAGTGAGTATGTCTGTATCTCCACTAGGTTATAGGTTCACTGAGGTCAGGAGAGGAACTTTGTATCTCACAGCACCAGGTATAATGACTTGCATCATAGGGTGCTGGAGCTAACTTGTACAGTTTATGTAAGCTGCAGGAAATTTGGGAGCCAATTGTAACATCCCTGGTAGCTTGAAATTGGCCATGGTGGAAATATTTACATCATGGAAATTGACAGACACAACAAATCAGGGCTATTTGTTGTTGCTGTTGTTGTTTGAGTGCTGATTTTTTTGCACAGAATCCAGTGCCCAGGAAATGTTTGCTCACCTAGAATTTGGGAACTTCTGTTTTGGGGAAATAACAA
Organism: Felis catus; assembly: GCF_018350175.1. Classification (NCBI taxonomy): domain Eukaryota; kingdom Metazoa; phylum Chordata; class Mammalia; order Carnivora; family Felidae; genus Felis; species Felis catus. The sequence continues at coordinate 30,458,029 of NC_058382.1, read as the reverse complement.
AAAAATACTAAACTAATGCCAGGGTAGAACATTACCCTAATTTTCCAAGTATAAATAGACCCTCATCGTATAGGCTGTGTCTACATTTCCAACTTTATTGGATATTATACTCTTTCACACTGCCTTCTCTCTTTAAATTAATACTCTGACACTTCACACATTAGAATTAATACTCTGATATCCGTTTTGGGACCCTACAGTTCACCAGGCATTTTGCCAGAGACAGAGGGCACTCAATATGACTAAGAGCTAATTCACACTGTCTGATATTCCTCTTCTGACCAGAGGAGAGGATAATATATGAGAGATTCTGGGCATGGGCATTCTGTCTTGTTACTGTGATGTATGGGGCTAATAGCTATAGGAAGCGATAGGTCAGACCAAGAGTCACCAACTTAGATAGAGCTAGAACAAAAGCATGAGACAAGGTATAAAGTAGAGGAAGCCTCATCAAGGAAAGCCAATGCATGAGGAAGTCTGGTGGGGATGGCAGGAAGCTAGACTTAGATATTCTTGGAATGAAGTCTGGGCAATGGGATAATTCTGGAACCAAACTATTAGCATGGACATTGCTGTATTTCCACTTCTGATAACTGTGGGCATGAGTGTGCTGAGACCATGGAAAGAAACTTTGGCAGAGCCTGTGATCTCAAGGAGCTTGCAGGTGGCTTGAAGAGTCATTAAACATGCAGGGGAAAAGGGCTCATGATGAAGTAAGAAGAAACAAATGTTAAGTAAGTGGAAAGGTAATCACAAATGTCTTCAAGGATGAGATAGGATTTTCAATGGTCCTCAAAAGTTGGGTAGAGAATCAGGCATTCTGGGTGGTGCAAATAACTTGAGGTAGCAAGAGGGAAATGTGTAACGTGATGTTGGCAGATGAGGATAGACCCATATGAGTAGAGTATAAGATTTACCATGGCCGTACTTGGGTAGTTAGTAGTTTTGGTTAATAGGCTCACCAAAACTCTGATTTTTATTAAGAACTAAGATGCAATCACATTTTTAACGTTAAAGGAACACAAAAACACATATGAGAGAATAAAACTGGATTAAAGAAAACTGTATTTTTTCCCTCAGTCTTTAAAAATTGTGTACTTCGTGGTGATTGTCATTCTTCTGGACACTTAGCACTTTGCTAAGGACTAAGTTAGGAGATGGGAGGATACCAAGATCAAACCATTTATGGTTTTTTACCTTCAAATGGTAGGGGAAGAGGACTAACGTATGTGTAATGATGACACAATGAAAATCATGAATGTTCTTAAAAGGGATATAGGTAAAGAAATGTAGATATTATGAGAAGAAGGAAGATATTATCTGTGACTGGCCATCAGGGAGGCTTCATGGAGAATAGGAAGGGATTTATAGCATCGACTCAGCTTAAAAATTATCTCCAAAGAGAGACTTTTCTCTGCCACTTTAACATATAAAATAGGTATTTTCATCTGAAGCATTCTAGACTGGGCATGGAGGAAAAACACACAAAGAATGAAGCATTAAGGATCTTCATAGCTAATAGTTGTGTCTGGAGGTTGCCACCCCCATTTTACTTCCAGGTACATTGGTTGATTTGGTTGAGCTCATTTATTAAATATTTCCTGAAAGCATTCTTTCTTTATGCCAGGTGCTACTACAGCAACTGGGGATAATGCAGTTAATAGGGCAAACACAGTTCCGGCCCTCATGCAAAATATGTTCTGTGAGAAGATTGACATCAATCAAGTAATTACATGAATAACTGGTGTGATAAGGGCTATAAAGGAAAAGGAGTCCTGAGTACATGTAGATGTGATATCTGGCTGAGTGTCAGGGCCTGGGAAGCCTGCCTGCACAGATAACTAACTGCAACGGAGAGATGAGTAGGAATTTACCAAGCAAAAAGGCCAGTAGGTAGGAAGAGAGAAAAGCAGGCGCAAAGGCAGTGAAATGAGAAAGTAAAGGTGGCCAGAACACAAGGTAGGGGAGAGAGGATAAGACAATAGAGGTCTTGAGTGATGCAATCTTACAGGAATTTAGACTTTATCCTAATGAATCTTGGGGGTTTCTGAGCATTTTTCAACAGAGGAGTAACATGGCAAGGCTTATAGTTGGAAAATTCTTCTGAATACATTCTGGAGAATGGACAAATGGAGAATGGGGAATGGAGTTTGGGCAAAAATGGCAGCAGCTCTTTCATTAGAAAAACGCTCAACCAACTAGAAATAGAAGGGGATTTCCTCAATCTGATAAGGACATCTACTAAAAACCCACATCAAACATCACACTTCATGTAAGATTGAATGCTTTTGACCTAAAATAGGAAACAAGACAAAGATGTCTGTTTTACCACTTCTATTCAATATTGTACTGACTTTAGGCAGACAGTTAGGAAAGAAAAATAAATAAATAAAAAGTATCCCTATTGGAAAGAAAGGAGTAAAGCTATATTTATTTGAATATGACATGATCTTATATATGAAAAACCTAAAGAATTCACACAAACATCATTAGAACTAATAAGCAAGTTCAGGAAATTTTCAGGATACAGGATCAAGATATACAAATCAGTTGTATTACTTTACACTAGCAATGAAGAATGTAAAAATGTAATAAATAAAACAACTTGTAATAGCACCAAAATAATGAAATACTTAAGAATAGATTAAACTAGAGAAATATAAGAGTTTTACATTGAAACTATAAAACAGTGTTGAAAGATCTAAATAAATGGAAAGATATACCATGTTCATGGATTAGAAGATTTAATATGATTAAGATAGCAATACTCTCCAAAGAGATCTACAGATCCAATGTAATCCCTATCAATATTCTAGATGCCTTTTTGCAGAAATCGACATACCGACCCTAAAATTTATATGGAAATGCCAAAACAATTTTGAATAAAAGAAAGTAAGAGGATTCACACTTGCTGATTTCAAAACTTACTACAAAGATACAGTAATCAAGATAGTACTAGGATATGGATGAACACAGATCAATGGAATAAAATTGAGAGTCCAAAAATAAATCCTTATATTTTGGCCAATTGATTTTTTAAAAAATTTGTTTTTAGCATTTATTTATTTTTGAGGAACAGAGAGAGACAGAGCGTGAGTGGGAGAGGGGCAGAGTGAGAGGGAGACACAGAATCCAAAGCAGGCTCCAGACTCTGAGCTGTCAGCACAGAGCCTGATGCGGGGCTTGAACTCATGAACCATTAGATCATGACCTGAGCTAAAGTCGGATGTTTAACTGACTGAGCCACCCAGGCACCCCTGGCCAATTGATTTTTGATGAGGGTATCAAAATCATTCAACAGGGAAAGAATAGCTTTTAGCAAATAATTCTTCAAACAAAGAATAGTCTTTGTCCAATTTCAAAAAATGATCAAAGGTTTTGAATGTATATTTTCCCCAGAGAAGGTATAGAAATGGCCATTAAGCTCATGAAAAGATGCTCAACATCACAAGTCATTAGGGAAGTGCAAATCAATACCATAAGAAATGGTATCACACACACTAGGGTGGCTAAAATTTAAGAGTCAGACAATAACAAGTATTGGTAAGGATATAGAGAGATTGGAATGTTCATACATTGCTAGAGGAGTTGTACAATGATACAGCTGCAATGCAAAACAGTTTGGCAGTTCTTCAAGAAGTTAAAAATAGAGTTGTCATAATTATGTTCCTAGGTATTTAACCAAAAGAAATGAAAATATACATCCACACAGAAACTTGAACATAAGCAGTTCAAGCAGTCTTATTCAAAATGGCCCCGGAGTATAAACAACCCAAAGGTTTATCACCTGATGAATGGATAAACAAAATGTGGTATATGCACAAAGTGAAATGTTATTTGCTATAAAACAAGAATGAAGTACCGATACATTCTACAGCTGAATGACCCTTGAAAGCATTATGCAAGTGAAAGAAACCAGACACAAAAGGCCATACATTGTATGATTCCATTTGTATGAGATGTCCAGGATAGACAAATCCATACAGACAAAAAGTGGATTAGAAGTTTCCAGGGGTCAGAGGGAGGTTGGAATGGGGAGTGACTGCCTATGGGTATGGCGTTTCTTTTTGGGGTGATGAAAATATTCTGGAATAGATAGGGTGATGGTTGCACAACTCCATGAATATGCTAAGAACTACTGATTTATAACTTCCGATGGTGATTTCATGGTATGTGAATCACATATAAGTAAAACTGTTTTTAAATTTTTACAAAATGGTAGCAGAGACCCAGTCTAATGGAATAGCCCTGGCGAGAGATGATGGTGGCACAGAGGAAGGGGGGACTGTAGAGATGAAAAGAAATGGACAGATTTAAGACATATGATGGAAAGCCTTTTGTAGGATTCCCCACCCCCACCCCCACTGTCACTGTCACATCATCCTGTCCTACCCAAGCCCAAGACCCAGCTGTGGTGAGTGGATCCAATTTGTCTAATGACAAGAATTACCTTGGAGAGGTACATAGATTTTGTAGATTTCTAGATCTCTGCTCTGGAGAATCCAGTACAAGGGGCTGGGGGTGGTACCCTGGAATCTGTATTTTAACAGGTGCTTTAGCAAGCAAATTAGGGAAAATTGCACTGTGCTCTGTGTCCTGGCTTTCTTGGAGACCTGCTTTGTGGTTAGCACTGTGTATGTGTTGGGGTGTCGAGAGGGGGACAGCAAGTATTGTGCGGGAAGTCAAGTATAAGCATCACGCAGAGTTCCCATCTTCAAAATTTGGCCCTACCGACACCTCCAAAACCAGGAGAGGAGCTCCTTTATTCTGAGTTGGAACCGCCTGCATTTTAAAGCACTGCACAATTTATTCAGAGGAAGTCTTTCAAGAAGGAGTGAGAGCTGGGCCGCAGGATTCTAATCTTGAATATTCAGGGAAAGCAGCATATCCTATTCAACACGGCTGATCAATAATGAGTGCATTCACACTCTAAATGTGTGCATTATGTACAGATACAAAATATACAATGCCCCCCAAACGGGGAAAGACATTTCTGATTGAATTTTTTTGTTTGGGTTTATAAAAATAACTTGTGTTGCATCAATTACTCTCCATTTCCATGGATACAGGCAATACTTTATTATGTAACTCTACAGCTGTGCCGGTTTTTAATATAAAACCCAGATTTTTTCATCTATTTCTCTTTCATAGTTACTGAGCTGAGATAATAACATCTTTTACCTATGAATGTATTCAATTCCTTTTTTTTTCCCCTCACCATCCTGCAAACTATTATTGATTAGAATTTCATTTTGTGGCTTTTGTAATAAAATCTCCAGTAAATGTTACCATTGCAGGCAGTGGAAGGGCGGAGTGGGAGAAGGTCATTCTTTATGTAGAGCGTGTGTAAATATGTATGTGTAAAGAATACAGTGTGTGTGCACATTCTTCCGAGTCTAACAAGTGAACGTCTGGGCATTGTACTGACTTCCAATTTGCTCTAGGGCAGTTTTCAAATGACTATTTATGAAATGTTGAGAAACATTCCTCTCCTTTTTTTTTTTTTAAAGAACCCACAACCCTCTTTTCTGAGAACAACACTCTACCTACCACTATAATTTGCAATTCAGTGCCACTGCTTTAACTCCCTGGTGATGCTCAAAGTTTTGATGGATACCACGTCATTCTTTCCAGGTGTCCCTGCGCAGAAATGGCTTCCCAATGTCCTGGCTGGGGTTGGGGCAGAGAGTGACAGGAAGGAGAAAAGGAAGAGAGGAAGTGGCAGGAAAATCCAGGGCAGGCTGAACAGGGGGTAGATTAGGGGAATGAAGGCAGATGGGACTTGAGGAGCTACTTGGGGGGCTTCTGCCCTAGCAGATTGTCAGCCATTTGGAATTCTTCCATTAGCAATTCAAATTGTGTGTGTGTGTGTGTGTGTGTGTGTGTGTGTGTGTGTGTGTAAACAAGGTTAACTTAGGGTCCTGGAATGGACTTGAAGGGTCTATCAACTCCTTGAAATTTTGCATATATGTGAAAAATTGCATATATATATATATATATATATATATATATATATATATATATATGAACATGGGCATTTTTGGAGGAAAGGATCTGTTACAGGTAGATTTGGGAGTGACTACTGGGCTTACTACAAAGCTTGGAGAGGTCACCTCCTCTTTGGATGACAGAGCCCACAAAAAGGGTGGGACATAATTAAATCAGTCATTGCCACCTGGTCACACTCAACAGGTGGGCATCTCACTCCAGCTGGGCTGATCAGAGTTTTCCTAACTGATCTGGAGAAAAAGAGCTTCTTTTCTTCTTCTCTGGGTGATGGTAAGAGGATTCAGCCACCGTCTCCATCATATAGCAAAAGTCCATCAGCAATAGGGGGGAAAAAGCTATCAGTCAGAAGTGAAGGTGACAGCCAGAGAGAGGGACCCCAAAACAATGCCAGCAGCACTCACTGATTTGGCTATCTCTTGGGCCAGTTTCACTCATGCCCCTTCTAAATCTGGATATCGCAGTCAACAAATGGCATTTGTTTGGTATGTTAAATCTACTGGGTACCTGTCATCCACAGCAGAAACAAATTTTGAAAGGAGAGAATCCACAGTCTTCATCAGATTTGTGTGATCTAAAATGGGGTGAGAACATCTCTCTTTGTCATGATCTCACATCATCAGCACCCCTGGGAGGGATGGCTCAGAAAGCAATAAACAAATACTAAGATAAACAGGAAGGAGTTGATTGCATGCTCTCCCCTTTGGTAAGAAGATCCTGGGGATGAATATGGGGCCTCCAGGGACTGTCCTATTTTGTCATTTTGCTTTGAATGCCCCAGAGGTGATGGTGCTTGCAATAAGCACTTATTAAATACCACTACATACGCAGCTCCGGGCAGGTTACTATGGAGTAAAAAGGAATGACAGTGTGATCCATGCCTCCAACTTACATGAGGATATAAATGGCCTGGAGACTATTTCCCAGCTACATTGCGAGCAGGAGCATGAGGCAGGATGCAGCAGAGACCATGTGTGGAAGAGGAGGCAGGGCAGTGGGCATGTCTTCCATAATTATTGTTGCCTAATTCAATTATTTAAAGGATTAATTAATTTATGAGAGCACTATAGTACAGAAAAGAATGAGAAGATATTATGGGATGTTACGCGTTGGGCTTGGTCCCCTACCTCTGTGGTCTTCTTTCCCAGGAGGAGTCACATGCACAGGAATTCTGCTTCCATGGCTTTTTTTTTAGGGGACCCTCAGTGTCCCAGTCTCCCCCATCTCTCAAAGGGTCATAGTAATAATTTCAGCCCTCCCTACTTCGTTTAGGTGTTGTGAAGACCTAATGGGGTCTTTTTTTTTATTATATGAAATTTATTGTCAAATTAGTTTCCATACAACACCTAGTGCTCATCCCAAAAGATGCCCTCTTCAATGCCCATCACCTCCCCTCCCCTCCCTCCCACCGCCCCATCAACCTTCAGTTTGTTTTCAGTTTTTAAGAGTCTCTTATGCTTTGGCTCTCTCTCCCACTCTAACCTCTTTTTTTTTTCTTTTTTTTCCTTCCCCTCCCCCATGGTCTTCTGTTAAGTTTCTCAGGATCCACATAAGAGTGAAAACATATGGTATCTGTCTTTCTCTGTATGACTTATTTCACTTAGCATAACATTCTCCAGTTCCATCCACATTGCTACAAAAGGCCATATTTCATTCTTTCTCATTGCCACGTGGTACTCCTGATGGGGTCTTTTAAATTACATGTTGTCCACATATTCCAAAGAGTAGTGTCTGGACCTATGCTGATGTGCCTTGGTTTGAGATGGCAAACATTCACGAGTGATGTCATGCTCTCTTTCTCTGCCAGTGGCAGACATCACCAGTTGATTCTAGCATTCTTCCTCAACCTGGCTGTGACCTTAGCATCTTTTTCAACACGACTCTCTGTGTGGCCCCCACCACTGATCAGAGTTGGTATGTAAAAGGAAACCCATGAGTGGTCTCTGATCCAGGTTCTTGAATGGTTGGTGTTAGCGTTGCAGGCTGGGGATCAATTTCCCAACTAATCACTGGAGAGGGATCAAGATATAATGATACGTTGCCACCACTTTGAAAAGGACAAAGTCGTGTCACTTTTAGGCAAACATAAACAGGAACTTAGGGAAGTAAGGAGAAAGGGGCTGTCATTTTAGCTGTTGAAACATCTTAGCTATTATTAATAACAGAGAGTGGGAAGGTTAGCTGAAATCACTCTAATTACTTCTCCCCAAGCATCCCAAGCTGAGCCTAGAATGGAACGGTCTGACAAGTCAAAACAGGACACAGTGTAAGTCACTCATTGTTACCTTTTGTTCCTGGGAATTTAAGAAAGTGAGATTATAAGAACAACCCAATGTAGAGGGAAATAAAACAAACAAAAACCCAAAAAATGTGCTTAAAAATAAGTTTTCAGAAGTTGCAGATGAGACCATTTGCATTCCTATTGGTATGTGAGCATACCTACTCAGAAGTGAGCAACCATATATGAAACCTTAACTCCATCAACAACTGATTAGGGGAAACAAGTGACCTTAGGCAGGGACTTGAAGCTTTAGTCATCCTGTTTCTGAGATCCACAGCGACCGAAGGCCTCAGGCTCTCCCCAGATTGCTAGTGACTTCCCAGAGTACCCTGGACAGAGCTTATTTCCTAATTTCCACAGTGGCTTCCCAGCCACTGGAGCATCCCTCCAAGGCTCAGTAGTTTCAGGGTGCCTACCCGGAGAGGTCACACCACTCCAGAGCTATTCAGCTAGCTGAGTCAGAGCTGGATTCCTCACCGAGCTAGGCCAATAGGATTTTCCTTCCCCAAGTTCAGGACTGAGTTACTGGGTCCCTAGTAGGTGTCATTGGACCTAGTAGGCCATCTGGATGCGAGGGATAGGAGTTCAGGGTAGTAGGGATTCTGTTCCAGGCAGAGCAGAGATGCCCTTCTGGAGAGAAAGGGGGTGAGGGGGTTGGTTCTGCTTTCTGAAAATAGAATCCTTTTCATTTCAGCTAGTTTAATTGAGCTTCTGTTCTCTGCAAGCAACCCTGTTCTGACCCAAACTGTCCCCACCAAAGCCGAGATGTTTACCTCCAGGGTTCACAACTGGATATTTAGGTGGCAGAAGTAATTTGATGTGGCACACAGGTACCGCCTTTTCAAACATCACCACCAACTTCCATCAGAAGAAATCCCCCTTCAGCCTTTCTGACTGTCTCTGTTTGGTGCTTGTCTTTAACACCCAAGACTTAGGGGTTGGTGAAGCCACCCAGAGTTAACAATGGCAGGAAGTCGCTCTGATCATAGAGCTGGAGAGACAAAGGGAGGACCAGGTGTTACTAGTGCCCCAGAGCCAGGGCCACCTGGCAGGGACTGGAGCCACGGTGGGGACATCTGGTGGGAGCTGGATCCTTAGCTCCTGCCAAAGATGAAGTCCAAAGGAGAGAGGAGTATAAATACTTTCTATAAAGTATAAACACTTTAGCTTCTCCTCTTTTACTCATCAGTCCCTCATTGGGGCTTCCCGCGAGACTCTTACCAGAAGCCTGTTGTTGAGGAAGCCTGGATAGCGCAATTCGCAGGAGTCAAATTATGGAAGATGAAGAGGGTGGGGCAAGGCAGATAAGTGATCTGAGAGAACTGGGGCAAGTGACCAGCACACAGGGTCATGCAACACAAACCAAGGCAAAGCACTTCTCAGGACCCCCTGTGGCCAGTTGGCCCAGAGTAGACTCAAGGACATGAAAGGCACATGACCTTTGATAGAGAGGCCTTCAACCAGTTCACATGCCACCTGCTATATAGCCATGCTTGATTCCTGGAGCTCTGACTTCCTCCTTTGCACAGGATGCTACTTGAACTAGGAACAACCAAGGTGGTTCATTTTTTAAATGTCTGGAGTGAGACATTTCACATGTTCACATGTTCAAGTGTTCAGTTCATCAGGTAACTGTCTCTGTCCATCTCCGAACTCTGTGCTTCTCTGTCGCTGTTCCCACATGGTCACTTTTCATGTAGGGTCAACGTGATTACCAACAGCTCTAGGCTTGAATCCATTGGCTCAGCAGCCCCAGTAAAAACTCAGCACCTTTTCCTTAATACCTCAGCCACCAGCGTTCCAGAGTTGAGTTTGGTTGGCCTGGCTTGGGTCAAGCATCCATGCCTGCACTGACCACTAGGGCCAGGGAGGGGAATGCTCTGATTGTTCAGATCCTGCTTCTGTGCCCTTCCCTGGAGGCCAGACGTGAGATGGAGTAAGGCAGGAATCAGCTTCTTCTGAATGGAAGAGCCATTCACCTAAAGAAAATTAAGGTACTTGTTCCCAGAAGAGGGGATGCTGGGCAGGTACAAACAACAGATGTCTCCTCTACCCTTTTTAACACTTCTGTTATCTGCCTTGTTCCTATTTCCCTGTGGTCCTGACTCATCAGGAAATATTATGCCTTATTCACCTCTATATCCCAACAATGTCTGGCATGGTACCAGGGACCAAGTAAGCGCTCAGTAAATGTGGAATTGAACTGAGGTGTAAGCACTTGCATTTTACATTTATTTCTAGAACACAGTGGGGATTTTCCATGCCCTGGTGGGGGAGGGAGCCTGGATTTCTTACACGTTCTCTACGGTGGGTGGTGGGCCGAAAGGAGCAGCACTGGCCGAAATGCAGCCCTCGTCACACCCCCAAATCTTTCTCCTGCTGCCGGGTCTCTTGGGGACCCTGGCCAACCCAGCTGAGAGCTCATCTCCATTTGCTACAAATTAGAAAACCAGCATTTTCCCTTCAGTTGGCCTGAGGCGCAATCTTTCCCTTCCAATTTGAATTGCATATAAGTACAATTTCTTCCTGTTGGATGTTTAAGGACAATCTGACACTTCAGTTGTTTTTCCTTGTCTTTCATATTTAAAAGGGAAAACACAGTTTTGAGCCCTGTTTGGTATTCTGTCCCCCTTTAAAAAGTATTGTCAGCATCACACTGCAAAAGCAAAATTCCTCAATTACTCTATACAAATTAAGTTCAGACTCAGTCTCTGCACGAGGCCACCACGTAAGCCTGGACTCTGTTTAGTCACCAGCCTCTAAACCGTCCTCCTAAACAGAATCATTATGGGTCCTGTTTATAACAGTGCCATTAAAAATGAAGGCCTGTCAAGAGTCCCTTATAACAACGTTGGAAACTGTATCCACAAAGATTTTTTTAATGACTGGATGGTTTTTAAAAAGGCAATGAAACACTTTTAAGGAACCATAATGTAATAAATCAATCACAGTCCCTCTGTCTTGACTACAGTGTTTTTGTATTTATTGCAGCTTATGGAAAACCGCACTGTTAATTCTTTCGTACTCCCTGCCCCCATTCTCCTGCAAAACTCAGAGGCATCTAGGTAAAGCATATTTATATTTTAAGAGATCTATATTTGCTTTTAGTATTGCTTACCCCAACCAATCTTCAAAGTATCTATTGGAACTTGGGCTTATTTATTTATTTATTTACTTACTTACTTACTTAAAGTTTATTTATTTTGGGAAGGAGAGAGAAAGAGAGAGAGAGAGGGAGGGAGAGAGAGAATGAGTGAGAGGAGGGGCAGAGAGAGAGAGAGAGAGAGAGAGAGAGAGAGAGAGAATCCCAAGCAGACTCCTCTCTCAGCAGGACTCAGGGCTCAATATCATGACCCTGAGATCATAACCTGAGCTGAAACCAAGAGTTGGACTCTTAACTGACTGAACCACCCAGGCAGCCCAGAACTTGGGTTCTTTTAAATTTTATTTTCAATGTTCTTTTGAAGGGATAGTATTAGTGTTCCTTGATTGTTTGTAGGAAACAGAAACTGACTCCAATGGACTCAAGAAGAGGGCATTTACTGGGAGGATACCCAGAATTGTTGAGAGCCTTGAGCTTGAACAAGCATGGATGGAACCAGGACAAGTCTGGAGGACTGGAAAATGGGACTTACAGGAAGTCTCTTGTAGAATTGTGGCCGGAATGCTGCCATTACCTCCAAACATGCAAATACTTTCCTTTAATTTCACTCTATCCCAGGACAAAGCATCTGATTAGCTGAGCTTAAGTCATGTCTTTGGTCTCTGAGTGTACTGAGGAGGGAGGAGGAAAGGTAGACTCTTTTGCTTCCCCAATGAGAAATAAGCATCATGCCATCCAGGTGACACACAATGGCAGAAGCAATTTCCCAAAAAAGAAATCACTGAGCTGCTCAAAAGTGATATTAATTTAGGTAAAGCCAACTACTACAACAGATAATATCCCTAATTCTATTTATTGGCTTAACACAATAAACGTTTATTTCTCCCTTATGTAATGGTCCATTTTGGTTGTTCCCAACTATTTTTTTTTCTATTTTTTTAATGTTTATTTATTTTTGAGAGAGAGAGAGACAGAGTGTGAGTAGGGGGCAAGGGGTTGGGCCGGGAGGTGGGGGGGCGGGTACAGACAGAGAGGAAGACACAGAATCCAAAGCAGGCTCCAGGCTCTGTGCTGATGCGGGGCTCAAACCCATGGACCGCGAGATCATGACCTGGGCTGAAATAAGATGCTTAACCGACTGAGCCACCCAGGCGCCCTGGGTTTTTTCTATTTTAAGTTACTCTATTGAGGTATGATTGACACTGGAAAAGTTGTGCATATGTAATGTATACAGCTCAGTGAGTTTGAGCACATGTATACACCCGTGGAAACATCACTGACATCAGCATCACAAATATATCCATCACCTCCAAAGTTTCCTCCCACCTTTATTATTATTATTATTATTATTATTATTATTATTTATGGTAAGAACATAACATAAGATCTACCCTCTTAGCAACTTCCAAGTATACAGCACAGTATTCTGTAACTATAGTCGCCATGCTATATAGTAGATCTCCAGAATTTACCTGTATAACTGGCACCTTGTGCCTTTGACTGTCAACTCTCTGTTTTGTTCTTCTCCAGCTCCTGGTAACTCTCTGCTTTTGAGTTCAACTTTTTCAGATTCCACAAGTAACTGAGATTTTGAAGTATTTTTCGTTTTGTGCCTGGCTTATTTCACTTAGCATAATGTCCTCCAGTTCCATGTGTGTTGTTGTAAATGACAGCATTTTCTTTGTAAGGCTGAATAACCTTTCATTGTATGTATATACCACATTTCCTTTATCCATTCATCTGTTGTGATAGACATTTAGATTCTTTCCAACTCTTGGTTATTGTGAATAATGCTTCAATGAACAGGGGAGTGCAGGTATCTCTTTGAGAACTTGATTTCAATTCCTTTGGATAAATACCCAGGAGTGGGGTTGCTGGATCAAATGTTAGGTGTATTTTTAAACCTTTAAGGAACTTTCATACTACATTCCAAAAAGTCTGTGCCAATTCACATACCCACCAATAGTGTATTTTGATTCCCTTTTCTCCATATGCTTACCAACACTTACTATCCTTTTTTTTCTTTAAATACCAGCCACCCTAACAGGTGTGAGGAGACACCTCACTGCGGTTTTAATTAGCATTTCTCTCATAATTAGTGATGTGGAGCACTTTTTCATATACCTGTTGGTCACTCATATGTCTTTGTTAGAATGCATATTCAAGTCCTTTGCCTATTTTTAAATCAGCTTTTTAGAATTTTTTTTTTTTTTTGTTATTGAGTTGTGTGAATCCCTGGTATATTATAGCTATTAACCCCTTATCAATGTATGGTTTGAAAATATTTTCTCCCTTTCTGTAGGTTGCCTTTTCATTTTGTTGACTGTTTCTTTGTGCAGAAATTGTTTAGTTTAATGCAAACCCACTGGTTTATTTTTTCTTTTGTTGCCTGTGCTTTTGGTATCATATCCAAAAAAAAAAAAGTCATTTCCAAGACCAATATTAAGGAGCTTTCCCCCAGTGCTTTCTCCTAGGAGGTTATAGCTTGAGGTCTTCCATTTAAGAGTTTAATCCATTTTGAATTGATTTTTGTGTAGAGTGTTAGGGTCCAATTTCATTGTTTTGTATGTTGATATCCAGTCATGTTGATACCCAGTTTTCCCAACACAATTTATTAAATAGACTATCCTTTCCCCATTTTGTCTTATTGGTGTCCTTGTCAAAGATTAATTGACTGTATACGCATGGGTTTATTTCTGGGTGCTCTATTCCCTCCATTGGTCTCTATTTCTGTTTTTACGCCAGTACCACACCATTTTGATTTCTAAAGCTTCATAATATAATTAATTTGAAATCAGAAGGTGTAATGCCTCCAGCTTTGTTCACCTTTCTTAAGATAGCAATGGCTCTTTGGGGCCTCCTATGGTTCTAGATGAATTTTAAGATTTTTTTTTTTCTATTTCTGTGACAAATGCCATTGGAATTTTGATAGAAAGTACGTTGAATCTGCAGATTACTTTGGGCATAATGGACATTTTAGCCATATTAATTCTTATAATATATAAATATGAAATATCTTTCCATTTATTTGTGTCTTCTTCAATTCACTCTGTAGTGTTTTATAGATTTCAGTGTACAGGTCTTTTGCCTTCTTGGTTAAATTTACGACTAAATATTTCGTTCTTTTTTGTGCTATTGTAAATGACATCATTTTCTTAATTTCTTTTTTGGATAGTTCATTGTTAATATATAGAGATGCAGTTGATTTTTGTATGTGGATTTTATATCCTGCAACTTTACTGAATTTGTTTACTCTAACAATTTTTGTGTGGAATTTTTAGGGTTTTATATATATAGGATTATGTCATCTGCAGAGACAGTTTTACTTTTTCCATTCTGATTTGGATACCTTTTATTTCCTCTTCTTGCCTAATTGCTGCTCCGATGAGGATTTGCAGTCCTATTTTGAAAGGAGTAGTGAGAGTGGGTATCTTGTTGTGCTCCTGATCTTGGAGGAAAGATTTCAGCTTTTCACCATTGAGTATGATGTCAGCTGTGTGACTGTCATATATATCTCTTATTATATTGAAGTGCATTCCTTCTATACCTAGTTTGTTGAGAGTGTTTATTTTGAATGGATGTTGAATTTTGCCAAATACTTTTTCTGCCTTTATTGAGATGATTTTTTGTTATATGATATTACACCAAGCTGCCTAAAGAGTGATTTTCCAGTGTCATTGAAGTAAGTGAAAGTGACTGGATTATAACCAGGAACTTAAAAAAAATGTTTATTTACCTATTTTTTATATATAGAGAGAAAAAACAAGTGGGGGAAGGGCAGAGAGAGAGAGAGAGAGCGATCCTTGGGCGAATCCCAAGCATGTGCTATACTGTCAGTGCAGAGTCCAATGCAGGGCTCTATCCCATGAACCGTGAGATCATCACCTGAGTTGAAACCAAGAGTTGGACGCTTCCCTGACTGAGACACCCAGGTTCCCCATGACCAGGAACAGTTTGACAATTGAAAAAGTGTGTGTGTTTGTGTGTGTGTGTGTGTGAATATAATGTAATGTAATATAATGTGATATGATATGATATGATATGATATGATATATAATTTAAACCAATGCAATATATTGTTTAGAATGGTAGGCTCAGAACAGAATAAACAAAGGTTTGCAACCTTAATTTCTTACTTCTATGTCATGGTTCTTTTAGCATTAACTCCACACTGAATACACTATTAAGCACAGTAATAAGCTGGAGATGTAATTCTGATTAATGCTATGTCATTTCATGGTGAAGTAGAGAAGGTCATTCATCCTGTGGTGACAGTGTATTAGAGGGCTTCATGCACTGGGCTCAGTGTTGGAAGAGCTGTGGGCACAGATCTTCACATTTGTTGTGGAACCCATCTAGTGAATACTGCAGGTTAGTTACTGTATTTTTCAGCTCTCTGATTAATTTTTGGTACTTCCAGTATTTTCTATATCTTTTTTGAAATTTTCACTTTGCTCATGCAAAGTGTTCTCCTGACCTTCCTGAGCATCTTTATGATGGCTATTTTGAATTCTCCATCAGACAAATTTAATTTCATTAGGGTTCATGTCTGAGGATTTGTTCTTGTGCGTGGAACCCATTTCCCTGTTCCTCACTTTCCGTGACTCTCTGTGTTAGTATCACTGTGTTAGACACAGCCACGTTACCCAGTCTTCATGGACTGGCCTCATACAGAACACCCAGACCAATCAGCCTGGCCAGGGATTTTGGAGGTGTCTCTAATTTTGTGCTCGTCTAACCTGCCTTTTTTGTTCTTAGCTCCTCCCCTGGGGATCTGGAGTATACTAGGTCCCATCAGCCCTCTGAGACAAGTAAGACTAAGGCCAGTTCCTCAGAATTTGCAACTCTTTTCTTCCCCCAAGGAGAAGCTGGGAGCTGGAGGGTTTCCTCTCAATCCTATGGCACTGTGCTGGAGGAGGAATTATGGAAATTCATGAAGGTGTCTTGAATTTTCAATGTGGATAGTTTTGTGCTCAGCCACAGTGCTGGAGCCTCTCAATTGATTTCTGGATTTCTCACAAAAGGAATTTGTCCACAAATTGTCATTGACTTGCTGTATTTGTAGGGGGTAGGAGGGTCAAGGACTTCTTATTCTGTCATCTTGCTAATGTCACCCTTCTCCTCCCATAAAACGAAGGGATTAAAGGAGATGATTTTGGCAGACTCTTCCAGTTATAATAAGCTTTGGAAAAGCAGGTATATTCTCTTTCTCTCAAATGATAATTTGCCACATAAACCTAATTATATCTCTACTCATTTCCTCCTGCCATGAGTTTTCATACAACTCAATGATAGCCAGTAGACCTTCATCAACGCCAGAGCAGGAACGGGTTGATGGGCCTCATTCGATTTGCCTGGCCCTTCCTGCCAATCTGATCCATGGAACCTTGTCATGAGATAGAAGCCCCAGCATTACATGTGATGGTTTCTCATTCCACAAAAGGGGAAACAGATGTCAAAATCTGCTCAGATCCACAGAAATTCAGCATGAGATGAGGCCTCTTGCATTATTTGCCTCACTCCGTCACCGTAGAGAAAAGGAAATAGAGCTGTCTCAGCCACCGCTACCATCACCTAATCTCTTAATTAATTGTGCTCCATGCTCAGGTCTAACCAGATTGGATGCACAGAGTCCAAAGGTGCAACCCAAATCAGATGTGTTGATGAGTGAACGCTTCGTGATGCAAACTCCATCCAGTGAGAGAAAAAAGGCAGCAAGGAGTCTGCACATAAATTATTTACCCTTTCTTCTTCCAAAAGACAGTTCCCAACTATAATGATTCCATAGATTTTCCAGGGATGTCCTTCATGACCAAGAGATTGACTGTGTTTGTTGTGAGTCCGTGGCAAACTCAATGATACACCGCTTGTATTGGCTTTTCCCCCATCCTTGCTCGGGATCTCTTTTCCCTCACTCTTGATGCCTTGGTATTGTACTCTCTAAGAAAACCCTGGCATGTAAGCTTTGCCTCAGGCTGTTCTCCAAGGAACTGTGCTAAGACATCTCTTGGCAACATTTCCCACAATACCGGATACTCACCACTTGCATTGGAGATGTTACTTTGGGTGCCCCACACAGACACAACAGTGAATCCTATGGGGTGAGAATGTTGCTTTTGTATCACTTTGCTTTTTATCTTGTTAATTAACCCACGGGGGTGGGGGGGTGGGGGGGTGGGGGGGGTAGGGGGGATTCTATTTGGAGCAGCTTTGTCTTAAATAACTCTCCACAACGCATAAGTTCCCTCTTGGCAGAGACCAGAGCTCAGCCACAGAACCTTCAGCAAAAATTCTAAGTACCTATCATGGAATCACATTGTTTCATATCCAGTGTATTTAGTCTCTGTTTCCGCTTTTCTCTGTGGTCAGTGATACTCATTTTGCAGTTACCCTACTGACCTAACATTTCCCTTTTAAAGAAAATGAGCTTTAAAAAGCCAGTTAAAAATAAATAAGCCAGTGAAACAGGGAGATGATTGAGGATAGTGAAGAAACATGCCCTTTGTACATAGTGCAAGGATTTGGTCCAAAACCATGAAAACACAATCAGCTGAAATCTGGGAAACCACCTTATAGCAAAGCCTTCTGCTTGGTACCATGGGGGAAACAAAATTCTATCAATTGAAAAATCCTCTTTTTCCCTTTCCCAGAGACCTTCTTTTGCTCTGTGGTCCCCTTCCTCCCAGGGTATAGGGCCTCCTATTCTGCAAGCAGATTTTGGCAACTGTGTTTTATTCAGGGCGACAATGACTGAGATTCCGCCTTTCTGCTGTGACTGCAGGCCCTGAACTAACCAGCAAGAAGGCTCAATGATAAATAGACCCCAGAGCTAAACATGAGCCCCACCCCAGTAGCCCCCACCCGCAGTGGTTTCTCTAAAACTGTTCCGGTTGCTGTGTGGCCCCAGCCTTGCCATCTATTAGCTCCAACTGCAAGATCTTCTGTGAGTCACTTCTTGGCTTTCTTTCCAGGTCAGTACACCCAGTGTTGACACCGAGGGATGCCATTATGCCCCCATAATCTCCGCTGCCCCACACTGTTTGAGATGGCAATTGATGACAACATAGCCTTCCGTAAATACTTCTAGAAGAGCATCTTCAAGCCCTCCTGCCTGCCAGCTTTCTTCTTCTAGACCCCTCCTCCTAGCTAAAAATTTTGTCATTCCTGAGGGCCCTTCCCTCTTTCTTTGTGGCTTTGTGGGCCTACTCTGCCCTCACTGCCTGCCATTTCTTCTTTCTTTCTCTTCCCTCTGTCTCTCATTCCAGATCTCCTGGGTTTCTTCTCGAAAGTTCTCTAGGCCTTCTTTTGACCTTACTCACTGTGCTGAAAACACAATGATTAATTGTTTTTAATGTTTATTTATTTTTTGAGAGAGACAGAGTGTGAATGTGGGCGGGGCAGAGAGAGAGGGAGACACAGAATCGGAAGCAGGGTCCAGGCTCTGAGCCGTCAGCACAGAGCCCGACGAGGCGCTTGAACTCACAAACCCCCAGATCATGACCTGAGCTGAAGTCAGACACTTAATTAACTGACTGAGCCACCCAGGTGCCCCTGAAAACACAATGATTAAATGCCACCTTTCTCCCGTAATCCACAGAGGGAGGTTCCCCAAGGTTTAGGAAAGACACCAAGTCTCCTTCCTATAACCTGTCACCGTCTTCTCCTGGCACCCCCACGTTGGACCAGAGGTGCACTTCCTCCTGTGATGTGGTGTTCACTTCTGGGACAGGACCTTTACCCTCAAGGAATTCCCTTCGTGCCAGAACCAGCAAAGGGGACAGCAGTAAGGGGACAGTGAAGTCTCCCCTGCTCCTGTGCTGTAGGCCTCACCAGACTGGGGTCAAACCAGGACCCCCTGCAGAAGTTGTGATCCCAACGGGAAAGCCAGGCTGAGAACCACAGTTTTCGTTCAGATGGAGGAGGCTCCCAGGAGAGTCCTAAGGACATAGAGCACCCATAATGAGCTCCTTCTTCCAGCCTCCCTTTTGAAAGAAATAAGCCAGAGAGAAAAGAAAAGGGAAAGAGAGGAGGGAAGGAAAAGAAAGGAAAGGGAGGAGGGAGAAAGGGGGGGATGGAGAGAGGGGAAGAAAGAAAAGAAAAAGGAAAGGAGGCTTCTTTTCTGTCTCCATCTGTGAAATGCAGGTCTTAGGCTTTGCTAATAGAGCTGCCTCTCTCACCATGGCTGCTAGCATCTGGGATAAAGGAAACACAACATTGCATCATGCTCTAAACTCAAGGGGAAAAGACCTTGGTAGACATTTGGTGAGGCCTCCAGCCACCCTGGGAGGGCCAGTCACCTTGAATGCCAGGTTTGGAAAGCAGCGAGACTTCTGCCCTGGGATGGGCTTCCCAAGGCACTGAGGGCACACGTTGTGTGCAATCCCCCCACTTATACACAGAAGATTCTGGAAGGAATGGAGCAATTTTCCTGTACCTCCTTTTGAGGCAGCCCCAGCCCCACCACCTTCTGGAAGCCTTCCAGAATTACCGAGTCTCCTCTTCTCAGGGACAGTGCAATTCTTAACGTAATTATTCACCATCCTGTCTTTCTATTAAGACATCCTACTTTTCCTCCCTTGTTTTCCAACCCTCCCCCAAAATGGTGTCTCACAGAGATACACATAGTAGGTGGTCAACAATTACTATTTTTTTAAGTTTTTATTTATTTTTGACAGAGAGAGAGAGAGAGAGCACACAAGTGTGAGCTGGGGAGGGGCAGAGAGAGAGAGAGAGAGAGAGAGAGAGAGACAGAGACACAGTGTAAGCAGGGGAGGGGCAGAGAGAGAGGGAGACACAGAATCCAAAGCAGGCTCCAGGCTCTGAGCTGTCAGCACAGAGCCCAACGTGGGGCTTGAACTCATGAACCATGAGATCATGACACATAATTGACTGAGCCACCGAGGCACCCCAGCAATTACTATTTATTGAGTGAACAGACCAGGGAAGTACTATGGTCCAGGTAGGAAAGAATGAAGGAGTCTTTGGAATCCCACATTCCATCTCCAGCTGCACCATTACTTTAGCTGTGAGGCTCGGGGAATTCTCTTTAATTCTTTGCCATGTGCAAAAGGAGGGTAATAACACCTACCTTACAAAAAAGTCTTAACATTTGCAGGTTGTGATGGGCAGGATAATGCCTCCCCCTCAAAGATATCCACATCATAATCCCTGGAACCTGTGAATATGTTATGTTATGCAGGTGGAGTTAAGGATGCTGGTAATCATCCTGGATTATCTATGTGGGCCCAATGTCATCACTAGTGTCTTTAATAATGGGAGAAGGAGGCAGGAGTGAACCAGAGAGATGGTGCTACAAGAAATGCTCAGCCACCACTGGCTTTGGAGATGGAGAAGACTCCAAAAGCCAGGAATGAGGGTGGCCATTGAGACTGGAAAAGGCAAGGAAATGGAGTCTTCCCTAGAGCATCCAGGAGGAATTCAGCCTTATTGATACTTTGCTTTTAGCCCAGTGAGACCCATTTCAGATTTCTCATCTCCAGAACTGTAAGAGAATAAATTTGCATTGCTTTGAGTCACTAAATGTTTGGTAATTTGCTACAGCAGCAAGAGAAAGGTAATACAGCTATTGTGGGTAAGACCCCTGGCACACATTGGTTGCTTTAATACCAATTTGATAGCAGAGAAGGAAGGAAGGAAGGAAGGAAGGAAGGAAGGAAGGAAGGAAGGAAGGAAATGAAGGAAGGAAGGAAGGAAGAAGGAAGAAAGGAAGGAAGGATTCGTGTTTCCAGCTAAACTATCATCAATGTGAGGGCAGTGTTTCTTGTACATTTCACTCACCACCTGGGAGAGTGCTGGGCACACTCCAACTCAAAAAGGCTTCTAGAATCAAACTCAATTTCACCTTTGGGGATTGATTGATGCTAGCAGGGGTGGAAAAGAGATGCTGCCTTGAAGAAGAGCCAGAGGGGTTTATAAAGCACAATCTGAGTTCCTCCCAAAGGGCAGGCTACCTCTCAACGTACATCATACAGAAGCCATGTTTTAATGCCACTGTGCCATGAGGCTCCAGACAAAGATGCTGGGGAAAATGGGAAAGAGGACTCTTACCTCATCTCCAAGACACAGAAGAGGCTGTTTCTGTCAGTGAGAGATGCTATCCATCAGGGGGAAATGTTCATCATGAGGAAGCTCGTTTCTATTTCCTGACACTGTTTGCCGAGGCATCAGGCTGAATTCACCCAGTATCTAAAGAGCCAGGCCCTGGTGCAGGCTAAGACAGCGATGGCCGTAGTAGAGCTGGATTTTGCACATTTTCTGGATGCATTTGGGCCCTCCCTGAAGTCCAGTTTCCAAAGAGGAGACTCGGTTATCGGGATACCACTGATGG
Source organism: Felis catus (assembly GCF_018350175.1). NCBI lineage: Eukaryota > Metazoa > Chordata > Mammalia > Carnivora > Felidae > Felis > Felis catus. Next base: position 30,436,291 of record NC_058382.1, on the reverse strand, counting down.
ATTGATCAATATGGCTCTGTTGCAAATCACCAAATGTCTTCCTTCATTTACAAGAAAGGAAAAAATTTGGTTTCAGTTCTGAATGCATGGGGTAAGAAACCCAGAGGTCACTTTCTCTTTCTTTCGAGCTCTCTCTCACTCTCTTAAATAAGGAGAAAGGCTATATTTTTCCATGGATTAAGTCCAACACAGAGAAAACTGTCACTGTGAAAACAATAGAATTTATCTCCACTGATATAGCTTGACACTGGGACAAGTGCCTGAATTGTTGCCATAGCAATAAATGTGTCGGACTTATGCATGCGTTTTCTGCTATAGGATTTTGATTAATGGCATTGACTAAATGGTGTGAAGGGGGAGAGACCATGCAGAAGGCCCAAGGAGGGAGAGCCAGGCTGCATAGGGTTTGCCGTGGTCCACTACGGAGGATGGCAAACGGGCTTGGCTGGAAACCAGTTAAACCGGGGGTAGAATCTCATCCATGGAGCAGCATCTGTATGCCAGCAGTGCCTCATGGCAGGGATCTGGGAGGTGGAGGGGAGGGTGCAAGATACTGTGGCCAGAGCTCAATCAGGGCCAGAGAGCTAATGAAATCTCACTGCTTCCTGTGTACCTGTATGCTAAGGATTTTGTGTGTCTCAACTAAATTCATCCTCCTACAAACCCTATGAGGTGGCTATTAATTTTTTTTTTCTGATAAGAACAGAGGCACAGAGAAGTTCATTAACTTGCAAAAAGTCACACAGCGAGGCATTGGCAGAATCAGGATTCAAACCCAGGCTGTCTGGCTCTGGAGGCTGAGCTTAAATCCCGTGCTTTGTGTCAGGAACAGATTCTACCCTCCTGACTTTGCCTGTCAAGGATGGTGATGAGCACGGGAGACACTAAGAGAGAAAAAGAGAATGAGAGAGGATGGTTCAGTGAAAGATGTCCCCATGTTTGGAAAATCAACGCAAAGCCATAAGAGCTGTCTGAGGGGAGGGGGGCATACTTTACTGGGGCTTGTGGATGCTACCCGCAGTCTGTACTGAGTGCTTCGAGAGGCAGGGCGGGCAGGGAAGCCAGAGTGTGGAGGCCTGGGAGCCAGAAGGGCTTGATTCCTGACTGTTGGCTCTCAGTGTGACCTTGGACGGCTCACCTCATCTCCTAATACCACCCTGCCTGTGGCTGTGGGGATTAAATGGGGCGACATAGTACACACAAAGTGAGTCCTCAAATTAACTCGTTTTTTAAAAGACTTATTTTTCACTAATTTGCCTGGTATTTATTTATTTATTTATTTATTTTAAAGTTTATTTATTTTGAGAGAGAGAACGAGTCAGGGAGGGGCAGGGAGAGAGGGGGACAGAGGATCCGAAGTGGGCTCTGTGCTGACAGCAGACAGCCCGATGCAGGGCTCGAATTCACAAACCGTGAGATCATGACCTGAGCTGAAGCTGGACCCTTAGCTGACTGAGCCACCCAGGTGGCCCTTGCCTGGTGTTTAGAAAATTCAGTTTTCAATCCTCAGCTCAAACAGGTTTTCAGCTATCATTTTCTCAGATTTTTGCTTCTGTTCCTCCTAGTTATTTGGGTAGTATTTGGGCACCAAAGTCAGGTGCCCCTATTAACCGACTGAGCCACTCAGGTGCCCCTATTTGTTTTTTTTTTTTTTAATATTCTTTTTCACTTGTGGACTAGATCTCCCGAGCATGACCACCCCCATCCCCCCATCTCTCTTCTCTCCTCTCATTTCTAAACTCAATTCTCCTTGGAGGTGAGGCTCCATTTGTCAGGTTTGTCCTCACCCCACCCACTCCGTATTTTTCTTCAATACCTATTCTGCTATTCACTCCTCTGAAATGGTTCTTGCTATTATTTATTTATTTGTTTAAGATTTTATTTTTAAGTAACCTCTCCACTCAGTGTGGGACTTGAACTCACAACCCTGAGATCAAGAGCTGTGTGCTTGATCACAGAGGACAAGATTCCCCAGACAGCCAGGCTCCCTGGTTCCTGCTTTTAGGTTATTCCTTTGTGACTGTTTAGTCTATCTTCACAGATGCAATGTTATATTAAATATTTTTGAAATCACTACTTGGAATTCTTTTAACATTTTGTTTTTCAAATTTCAGCAATAAATCTACATGAGAAAGGCTGTTTCTCTAAGGTGTCCCTGTTGTGCTGGGCTACAGTGTTACTCTTTTGATTTCATTCATTCATTCATTCATTCATTCATTGACTCACTCAAGAGTCATTTATTGAGTGTCTGTTATACACACATACCATCCGTCATGTCAGATGGTCACAAGTTCTCTGAAGAAAAAACAGGATAAGGGGAACTGAGGGTCGCAGGGGTAGCTATTGCTATGGCATGGCTGGTGAAAGCCTCTCTGTGGAGTCAACATTTAAACAGAATCCTGAAGAACGAAAGGGGGCAAGAGATGTGGATTTCTGGGGTGGGGAGGATATTCTAGAAAGAGGGAGGAGTCAGTGCAAAGGCCCTGCTCTATTTGCAAGATCAAACCTGTTTGTTCTGGAAGATACCTGTTTGTTCTGAAAGTGGGAGACTCCAGGGAGATGGCTGTCACCTGAGTACTTCTTTCTGCCTCAGGGCTTGCTTACTGCACAGTAAAAGATTTTTTTAGGGTTTTCTCAAATCCCCAGAAATAAAGGGATTTTTCTTTTCCCTCCAGGAGAGGGAATTTTGAGTTGGTCCACAATGCCCCCTTGAATCAGATACAGTTTGCACTGAAGCAGAAATCCTTTGAATTTTGGGAGGCAGATGGCAGGTACCCTAGTTTTAGGGTCTGGCACTGGTATGTTGATGGCATGAAAAGAGGGGTGTACCCCTCCCCACTGCAGACCAGGGATGGCAAATACACAGCCCAAGTGCCCTGCTCCCATGGCAGAAAGCACTTGTGGACCACGGTGCTTTTTTTTACTGGGACTACATGCCACTTGGGAATCCTTCTCAACACTCCCAGTTGGTCATGATCGGCACCCACGGTGAAACCTTTCAGTCATCCTTGATGATGGTTTCTGACAGTATGCACGCCAATTGAATTTTTGATTATGTCAGTGAAATTGCTAAAAGGTAACTTTTTAAAATGTTTATTTATGTGTTTTGAAAGAGAGACAGAGACAGAAACAGAGCCAGAGACAGAGAGAGAGAGAGAGAGAGAGAACTCCAAGCAGGTTCTGTGCTGTCAGCGCAGAGCCCGACACGGGCTCAAACTCACGAACTGTGAGATCATGACCTGAGCCGAAATCAAGAGTCTGACACTTAACCAAATGAGCCACGTCGGTGCCTCACGAATAGGTAACTTTAAAAATATCCTCAAAAATGGCAATTTCATGTGATTTCATCTAATACATTAAATTAAATGCAATTCTGTTCAGTGAACTTTTGCTGGGAATTCTTCAGTGAAGCCAAGATTTCTTGTCCTCTGTGAACACTTACACCCTAAAATACACCCTACTTTTCATATACTGAATTTTCTTAAAGGAAGACCCACCCGTATTCATTAATATCCTAACATATCTCTCTTGGCACCAACTCCATTTCTAGCCTTTGTCTAATTTTTCTTTCATTTTCTGAAACTATGAGGTGGTCGAACCTAAAATAAGGAGTCCCCAAAAGACATGCCAATAGGTCATAGCTTTTTCCTCTAACTTCTATGCAGTAACTTGTGTTAGTGTTCTTTTTCATTCACTCTCCTCCCTGGAAGTTTTTACTTTCCTCACACATCGCCATGTGACTTGCGGTTCTTCCCTGTGGGAGAAATGTACTACCTGTCTTCTTGACATTAGGCTTAGTCATATGACTTGCTTTGACCAATGGAATGGGATGTGTGATAACTCTGGGAAGAAGCTTTAAAGACATTGCATCCACAGTGCTCTTTTCCTTCTGTCATGAGACCCGGATCTTGGGCTGTGGAATATATGGGGAACAGAAGTGTAGAGCCTCAGCTTTGCTTCAGGGACATATGGGGCCAGTGAAAAAGAAACCTTTGTAAGCCACCAAAATACTGGGGATTGTTTGTTACTGTGACCATACCTAGCCAAAACTGACTAATACACTTGGCCAGCATTAGATACCATGTTAAGAAATAACTTTCCCAGAGACCCATTCTGGGTGAGTATTATGTAGCTATAGAGCTCCCTAAGGAGTGTTTCAGTCTACATACCCTGTTGATATTAAGGGAATGGAGGGTGTGAGACCATCCAACCTTCTAGACGCAACATATGATCGATGTGCCAGGTACCTTCAGTACAATGTATCTAAACCACATGATCACAGATGCTATGGGGATCAAAAGAAGAGAGGGAGAGAGAAATTTTGACTTCAAATAAGTTTGCAAACAATGTGTTAAATGAAGTTAAACAGGTTTCATTCTGACCAGACTTCTCAAACCTTTTAATATGCTAAGGTGCATTGTGAGTCTCCAAGGGAAGAGAGTATATATATAGAATTCATTGTTTTCCAAAACTGTTTGATCATGGAATTCTTTTTTTTTTTTTCATAGAGTATTTCATGGTCTTAGTGTTCTGCAAAAAATCTCGGCAAACGCTGCCTCCGGTGGCTGCAGACTTTGTGTATTTCTCTTGTATTTCCCATCTCGTCCAGCCATGCATGCTTCTTGCTTTTTCTTTGCCATTATATGACTTCTCTCCTCCTTTGCCACCTGCTTTTCCATTTCCTATCATTCTACCTCCCCTATTTCTCTGCTCTCCTCCCCTCCTTCCCTTCTTTCTTCTCTCCTCTCCTATTCCCTTCTATACCCTATTGTCCCCTCCTGTCCTGCCCCTCCTATTCACTCTCCTCACCCTTTTTCTCTCACTCTCCTTGACTTTTCAAGAAGCCAGAGAGTTTTCTCCAGCTGGATGACTCAGGGGAGTGTCCTGCCTGATTGTCAAGGATCATTCCTGAAAAAGCAAGCCAACGATGGTACTGCCTGCCCTTCCCAGGTGTAGTGTTAATTTTAAAGTGATGGGCTTTAACACCACATCAGCCTCCTTAAGGAGAGATCCTTTGTTCTAGACTCAGACAAAGCAGCACAGTCAGCCTTAAAAGAAAAAAAAAGCTGTTTCATTTTATATTGGAAAAATACAATGTGACATCTGGAGAATAAATTGTTCAGTCAGCCAGAAATACGCCTCGTAAAAATTGCTTAGGTTTCTGTAACAAGATTATTTACTGCGAGTGTTCACCTATAATACAGCACACTTTTGAAATGGACCTTTTATGAAACACATCAAGAACTGTAGAAATGTATTCAGTGCATTAATCTACAACACTGAACACTTTACCACACTTTTAGAGCAGATTTCAAAACTCAGACCATCTAATGAGATAGAAAAAAGTTATTCTTGTCCTATATTCATTCCAGTCATGTTCTATACGGAGCCCTTGGGATATTTAACATAATGCAATAGGTTTTTCAACATACACACACATACACACACACACAATCACACACACTGTTATACTCTCACACACAAACAAAATATATGACTGCTCAGACAAGTATTCAGTTTAGAATGCACTAGGCCCATATTTCAACCGCCTGTGTGCAAGGCAAGGGCTGGCTATTTTAGATACCAGAACTTTATAAATATTTAAAGATCTTGATTTAATCCAAATGAGAGATCGCTCAGGTGCTGTCAGTTACTTTCCATAACTCCTTCTTTTCTGATCAGGGGGTGACAGTTTGGATAGCAATCTCCTGGCAATTTGAGGAACAGCCTCAGTTAGCATCTGGCAGCTAGGACGGGGCCTGAGGTGGCTGAAGCAGGTGGATCATGAGAAGTGGGTCAGGTGGGGGAGGCAGGGAAAAGCATGTCCCATGATTGCCTGCCTCACTGACCTTGACTTTTCTTTGCCACGTGGAATGCACAAATGGGTTCCTCCAGCCACACACCTCAGACTTAGGTGGTCCAGATCCTTCTGCTTCAGGGTCAACTCAACTGCTCCCTTGGTTCTGTGGTCATCAGCTCTAGAAGATACAGAGCAGAGAAAAGACCTGCAGAATGATTCTGCCACCAACCAAATGAGAGGCCCTGGGCTCTCCAAGTTTACCTTGGCCCCGAGATGTTAGTGTTGTTGCTGACAGAGTTAAACAAAGGAAAGAGGCCAGTATGGAAATTCTGGGGAGGAGGACAAGAACCACACCAGAATTCTCTCTGTGGTGCCAAAGATCACCTAATTTCTCTGCCGTCACCTCCCATCCTTTTGATATCACCATGCAGTAAAGGTTGCATGGAACTCAAGGTAGAGCTGGGAGCAGTTGCATATCACCTGTGTCTTGGAGAATGGAGTTCTGGAGCAGTTGTCAAGCTCTGCATTCTGATGGTTTCTCTTCTTAGAGACTGAAGCTCTGGAGAATGCTTGCAGGAGGGCCTTGCTGTTCTCAGTGGAGAGCAGACCCTTTCTTTCCACTGCTCCTCATTTACTTTGCTGAATTTCAAGCTTCTCTTCTGCCTCTTATCTGCCCCCTGGTCTGGCCAAGACTGAAGAATGACATTTTTTACTGCCTCTGCTCGGCTTCCTCAGACTTCTTCAAAATGGGTTTTAGCATTTTCCATTTTATTTTTTTCTTAAGTCCCACACTCTGGAAAACTATCAGCCTCTTTGAGGCACTTTCCTCTGCTGTTTCCATCCCTTTCATGGTTGTCTTTATTCTTCATGGTCCAACCTAAGACACTTGTCCTTCATGAGATTTTCCATGAATGGAAACTCATACCAATTTCTCCTCTGTATCTTTTCAGGCAATTTATTGAACCATGTAGTTTAACACTCAATCACACATGGCCTGCCTTGCTTCATCTATCTTATTTCCCCATGTATGTTAAGCAGAGACATGGGAGAATGGAAAGCCTAGTGCACCAAGGGTAAGAAAACTAGGCATTCTAGTTTCATTATACAATCATATATGAAAACTTACATCATCGTGTAACCTTTGGGCAAGTGCCTTAACCATTTTGAGCCTCGATTTCCTCATCTATCACATTGCTGTCTCAAGAAAAATGTTGCTAATATTAAGTGAAGTAAGTGAAAACACTTCTTACATGGAAAATCCTGGAACATTTATAACATATCAAAAGTATTGAGCTTCTGGTCTTATATTTGCTTCCATTTTTCCACAGCGGTCAGAAAAGTGTTGAACACACAGTAGGAAACCAACAAACCTTTATTAAATAAAATGTTTATCTGTTCTTCTTGCCTTCAAGGTGTCCTTACAAGTCCTAGCTTCTGGAAGGTCTACAACAAAGCGCAGAGCAAATCCTAATCAGGATGAAAAAGAGTTGAGGACCCTGTCTGTTCTTTTCACAAGGATTTACAAAGCTGAGTTTAGATTTTCCTCTACAATTTTCTAGAAGCTGGGTTGAGAGTCTTGTTGTAGATGAGTCTTTGGAAAGTTGTTGGAAAGTAGAAATCTGAAAGTTTAGCACGAACCATGAGATGAATTTTCTTCCCTCTTTCAAGAACAGAAAATACTAAAGTTAGGACCATTTGATAGGTCAGAGGTCACAATGAGTTCTTACAAGGTAGTTTTATGTCTATACTAAGAAAAAATGAGAAAAATCTAAAGTCTTGGTGAGAGTCCCTTTGATTAAGAATTTGGTTGGCTTGTTTCTCAGTATTTCTCCACAAATAAACTTTCCCTTGAATTCTGAAGATAGGCAATGGATTTCCTTTGCTGCATTAGTGGCCTGGTGAGGGCAGTAGGGTGTTATTTCTGACCCTAAAGGTCAGAGCCACTCAGATACTTGAAGAAATGTGTGTTGTTTGTGGATATAGTTTGGCTATTAAGATAGCAAGAAAAGGTCAATCCTTTGAGTCAATCTCTTTTTCTCAGAGTTCTAGAACCTCTTATCTCACTGTGATGGAAAAGAGACAAAGTGTGGTCTGCTCCAAATAGGGGAAATGGCAGCAAGTTTGACAGCTCCCATGAGAGATCCTGGGCTCTGCACCCTGGATGGAAACAACCCCTTTTCTCTTCCCTTATTCTAAAGCATGGACACATCTCTAAACCTCAACTTGATGTGGGGGAAGCTGCAGGCTCCAAACTGAGGTCCCCCCACAGATATCACTCCATTCCCCTTCAAATGGTTTCTAGGAAGGAGTGAGAAAATCATATACCAACATGGACCTCATTCATTGGTGAAATTTTCCCTTTAAAAATATTCTAAAGGCAGTAACTGAAGGGCTTGTAGGTTCAAGATTTTGTGAAGATAACTGTGGGCAAAATGGAGAGAAGACACGGTCTTCTCAATGACACATGATTTGCTGGGTGAGGCTGAGCTGTACAGAAGCAATGATGGCACCATACTGACTGTGGTAAGTACTGTAATACTTGTACAACGTTCCCTGAAAGAGGCGGAAGAAATTTATGTGGGCTGAGGAAGTAAAGAAAGGAATATCTAACAAGGGCTATCCATGGGGATCAAACCAGTATCTTCAGCCATGGCTGAACCAAGTACACATTAGCCATGGCTTCGGCACCAGATTGATCAAAGAGGCATTTGTGGAGTGGACACGCCATGTTGTAGAAAAGGTCCTAGAAATTGAATGTGTTTCAGCCTTTTAGATATTGATTGGGCAATATTTGCACTTGAGATTTTTCTGATATCCTCCTGTATATCCCCTTGGTCTTTATGATTCTTGGTGGCCACTAGCAGGTGGGGATTTAGGTACTGTCGAAAGCATTTGAGTTTCGAGTAACATAAGCCAATTCAAAAGAGTTCAAGCAAAACAAAAACAAAAACAAAACCCAAAAGGATTTACTAAAAAACTACGTCCCATGGAATCGAGGGGAGGAATATAGTTGGGCCACAGAACAGAATTGCTGTCAGAACCATGAACAGTAGTTAGGGATCCAGGCAGTACTCCCTCTCTTTCATTTCTGCGTCTCTCTGAGCATCTTTTCCATTCTCTTTATATACCTGTTCCTGTGCTTCTTCGTCCATAGAAAAAATGGCTGTCCCAGATGTCCAAGTTTTTACTGTGTTCTTATTCTATCATTCACACATACTGGTGGTCTGAATTCCTATTTCACATTCCTGGTGAGAATCTGTCTAAAGTAACTTAAGCCATGTGTCTTTCTTTGGTCCAGTTAAGCTTCTAACACCCAATTCCAAAGGGGGGTGGGTGTTCCCCACACATCCATGGAATTCTCTAACACCAGCTGAGTATCCTATGGTTCAACTCAATCCTGACACTATATACCTGGAAGTGGAGCATCTGATTCGCAGGTTAAAGGCTCAGTCCTACAAGACCACACACCATCTCAGACACCAGCTGCAAGGCCAGGTTGTTACCTGTACTTCTGACAGACTGGCTATAAATTAAAGATTCCCACGATCCCCTCCTTAGGTTTAATTAATTGGCCAGAGTACTTCACAGAATTCAGAGAAACATTTTACTTACTCGGTTACCAGTTTAATAAAGAAGGATATAACTCAAGAACAGCCAGATGGAAGAGACACATAAGGCCAGGCATGGGGAAGGGACCTGGATCCTCTATGCCCTCTGCAAGCACACAAATCTCCCAGAATCTCCATGTGTTCAGTAACCCAGAAGCTCTCCAAACCCCATTATTTTGGGTTTTTATGTGGGTTTCATTACATTGGTGTGATTGATTACATCATTGGCCATTGGTAATTGAATTCAATCTCCAGCCCCTCTCCCTTCTCTGAGGTTGAGGATGGGACTGATTCCAACCCTCTGACAGGTGGGTTGCTTCTCTGGGCAATTGACTAGCCCCCAACCTTTGGTGCTTTCCAAATGTAACTCCATTAACATAACAAGAGGCACCTTTATTGCTCTTATCACAGGAAATTCCAAGAGTCTTAAGAGCTCTGTGCCAGAAACAAGACGAAGACCTACAATATATTTCTTTTTATAAATCTCAACATTGTACCAATCAACTTTGTCTATAGGATTGGTCAAAGAGTAGAAACACAGCTGTGAAAGTCACATCCCTGTGGTAGAAAGAAGACACTTATAGAGGAGTATTCTTGGGGTTCCTGGGTGACTTAGTCAGTTGAGTGTCTGAGTCTTGATTTCAGTTCAGGTCATGATCCCAGGGTTGTGGGATCAAGCCCCATGCCAGGCTCCACGTGGAGCTTGCTTAAGAGTCTATCTTCTCCCTCTACCTCTCTCCCTGGCTGGCACTCTCTCTATCTTTAAAATTAAAATAATAATAATAGTAATAATAATAATAATAATAAAGGAGGAGGGGCACCTGGGTGGCTCAGTTGAGCATTGGATTCTTGATTTCAGCTCAGTTATGATCTCACGGTTTGTGAGTTCAAGCCCCTCACTGGGCTCTGTGCTGACAGTGCTTGAGATTCTCTCCCTTCCTCTCTCTCTCTCTTCCCCTTCCCCACTCTCTCTATCTCAAAAATAAATAAATACACATTAAAAATATTTTTTTTTAAAAAATGGAGGATTCCTTGAGGACTGGACAGATTGCTTCCCCGTCCCCCACCTTTGGAAAAAAAAATATACTATCTATGCCTTCCTAAGTGCCTGTGCTGCAGGAGAATCACAAATAGGCAGTTTAGGGAAAGCTCATGTACAGGAAAAAGTAAGAAGAAAAAAGAGCATTGCTGATTTTAGATGCCACCCTTCAGAAAACAGTGACACGAACCCAAACTTCTTCATGACCTCAAGCTTTGACCATGTGAAGGTTGTGTTTCTGAATGTTCCTACAGTGATTCCAAGTCTATTTTGCTTGGCCTCAATAACTTTGTTCTTTACCAGGCATATTATTCTGCACTCCAGATGAGTATATGAAGCTTCCAAACAAGGCAGGTTCATGAAGGCCCTGGGAAGTCCAAACTCTTTGGTATTAAACACAACCCTGTAAACTCTGTCTCCTGTTGTTTGGCCTGTCTCAACTGTCAGCACTCCTGATCTTGAAGTGTATGTTTTGGACATTTAAAACTCCTTATGATTCCTGAAACAATGCATGGTGTTTGGGACTGTGTTTCTGAACATCCTGTTCCTTCTTTCTGGAGACTCTTTCCCCTTAACCTGTCCATTTCACAAACTCCTATTCACCTGTTTAAACTGGCTCACAGATACCCTCTCCAGAAGCTCTGCTTGAGACTTACACACACACACACACACACACACTCACTCACACCACTAGAATGGGGTGATGAATTGGCCTAACTCAACACAAAATGGCCCTCCAAGACTGGATGTGTGGCCTCACCTCCAATCCTTCTGTTTTCATCTATGAACTATTCACATATGCTAGACATGACTAAGCTCCCATAAAATGGTTCCATTTTATTTATCCTCATATTCATTCTCCTGAAAACATATATTTTTGCACAGGAAAATACAGTATAATTTAATCTCCAAGTATAGTTTGGAGATTAAGAAAATATAGTGTAATAATGATCTCTAACAGATTATTCACAAGAAATCTGCTGTCAGATAGACCTGCCTCAGTTCAACTCTTAGCTTCTTCCAATTCTTAGCTGTAACCCTAGGCAAGTTCTTCTACTCTCTGTCTCAGTTTCCACACCTATAAAATGAGGAATAATCATAAGACTTAACAGTAAGGGTTATAATGTGGTGATTTTAAAGAGATAATATGTGTGACATCATAAGCCTTCAACAAATGTTGGATATTATCATATAAAAATCTTCTCAACAGAATTACTGTTTTGTTTTGTGACTTAAGCCACTCTATTTCAACAGTGATAAAACATCTTATGTACATTGGGGATCTTCACTAACAACAATGATAAACCATTTTTTTAAATGTTTATTTATTTTGAGAGAGAGAGAGAGAGAGAGAGAGAGAGCATGAGCTGTGGAGGGGTGAAGAGAGAGGGAGAGAATCCCAAGCAGGCTTCATGCTGTCAGCACAGAGCCAGATGCTCAAGTTCATCTCACCTGAGATCATGACCCAAGATGAACGTGAGGTTTAAGAGTCAGAAACTTAACCCACTGAGCCACCCAGGTGCCCCAATGATAAACCATTAGTTTTTCGATGGGCCAAAGTACTGTTTACCAAGAAGTTCTGATTAATAAATTCAGTTTCATCTCCTGCATCCTTTAAAAAAAAACCTTTTATTTTTGAGAGAGAGAGAGACTGCACAGGGAGGGGCAGAGGGAGAGAGGGTCAGAAGATCCTAAGTGGGCTCCCCACTGACCAGTGAGCCAGATGCCAGGCTCGAACTCACCAACTGGGAGTTCATGACCTCAGCAGAAGTCAGATGCCCAACCCACTGAGCAACCCAGGTGCCCCCGATGCACGCTTTTTGACTTTGATTCCATTTCCCTTTTCCTAGATGGCAAAGAATTGGAAGGACAGGCTGAGCTTTGATTTCACACTTAGGGATTCTCTTCAATGACCACCAGGTTATTGGGATAAAATGTCCTTCCAGAGCTCTGCCATCCATCCTTCTCCCTGCTTGCCAGCCAAAAGCCTCTGGCCAATTCATCCCAGAAGTGTGTTCCTCTCAGGACAATAGAGGAGCTTCTGTAAAGTTCTAGAACTCTGAGTTTCTCAGCCAGAACTCCAGGGGGAATAACCTTTTATTGTGCAAGAGAAAACAGAGATTAGAGGGGAAGAAAGCGAAGGAAAATTCTCTCTCCTGCTTTCTCATGTGGGCACGCATGCGCATATACACCCTCTCTGTTTGTGAGCTCTTGGATTTTTGGATTTGGAAGAAAATATGCATATTTTTCTAAATCTGCTGGTGACAGCCCTTCTTCCCAAATCTTATTGGAGGCTGCTCTCTTGTGCCCCTTGGGGAAAGTCGCAAAGGCACAAGACTCGACTCGGCGCCTCTGCATATATATTGGTCCCCACCTTCCAATGCTTTCTCCCAGCCTCCCATGCACTTGCTCGCCCGTCCCTTTTCTTCTTCGGTCTCTCTTCTCTCTTTTCTCCTCTCCTTTCTCCCCTCTTTCCCTCCTCCCACCTCTCTCTCCCCCGTTACCGGAGGAGCAGGTTCGTTCCTGGTCACATTCTGTCCTTGACTTTAGGAGATGAGACACATTTCCAGCTCCACAAAACCAGCCCCAGGACTGTGCTCCTCACGCGTGAGTGCTGCTTTTGTGGGCAGGCACATGCCCGGAGGGATTCTGGCACCTGCACACAGCCCGGCGGCCTCTTGCATCGCGCTGTAGAATGCAGACAATGTTGCTCCGTCCAGAAAAGCCTGTGCTTCCCTGCCGCGGCCAAGCTACTCTTTGAGCTCTTTATTTTGAAACCATTTCTTGTTGGATTCTGCGACAATCTGTCTCAAATAAAAGAAAATAAAAAGCCACAAAAAGAAATGGCCTGATTGCCATGCACTGATTGCCTGGCCCTGGAACATGATAGATCTCTGGAATGACTCGAGTAACTGTTTTAAATCTGCTGCCACTTTTCTAAATATTAGCACTGGTATTAAACAGAAATGTCTCCTGCCAAAAAAAAAAAAAAAAAAAAGAACACTAGATTTAGGGCCAAAGGGAGTCAATTCTGACACTCATTATCATTTTTTTTTTAATATTTCAATTTGGAGAAAATGAGTTAGGGGATAACTGGGTACAGAAGAGAGTTGGGTGTTTTTTTTCTTTCCTTTTTTTTGTCTTCTTTTGAGAGGGGGTTGGGGCTGAAGCCGTGCATGTCAGAGAATTTACCCAGGAGGATGGCCAACCTTCAGCAGAGTCAATTTAGTTACAAGATCAAAATCTCTTGACTCACAGGAGACAGTGTTAAAAGGTTGGGAACAGCTACAGATCTGTTAAAATCATGCTTTTGCAGCAAAATCAGATTCTGAATTGCTTTACAGGCTCTTCATTTATAAAGCCCCTTTCAAGCTGTCAGGTTTTGGTCCAAGCAGTCACGATGCTTAGGAAGCTGTTGAACCAAGGCATTGACTTCATGCAACCCTCTTGCCCCACCCCCACCCCAAATTCCAGCCCCCACCTAGGTCAAGCCCAGCTGCTTGAGGGACAAGAAGGAAAAGTAAAGTCCCAGAGGAGGCCTAGTTTTCAGGTGTTTGTGGACTAGGAAGCCACTGCCTGATGCTCTCTTGCTAATCTTTTTTTTTTTTTTTTTAATATTTATTTTTGAGAGAGAGAGACAGAGCCTGAGCAGGGAAGGGGCAGAGAGTGAGGGAGACACAGAATCCAAAGCAGGCTCCAGGCTCTGAGCTGTCAGCACAGAGCACGACGTGGGGCTCAAACTCACCAACTGTGAGATCACGACCTGAGCAGAAATCAATGCTTAGCTGAATGAGCCACCCAGGCACCCCTCTCTTGCTAATCTTAATAACAAACACTTTAACAACAGCTCTTGAGCACTTACTCTGCGCCAGACTTTGTGCCAAATATTTATGGACCGGGGTCAGCAAACTACAGTGCATGGGCTATTTCTAATCCACTTCTTTTTGTACAGCCTGTGAGCTCAGAATGGTCTTGACATTATTTTAATGGTTAAGCATATCAAAAGCTCTTTCATGACTCATGATGATTATATGAAAATCAAACTACAGTGTCTATAAATAAAGTTTTATTGGCTCAGGGCCATGTCAATTCATTTTATGCATTATCTATGGCTGGTTTGGGGCTACCATGGCTGGTTTAAGCAGTTGCAGCAGAAATTGTAGGACCCACAAGGGATGCCTGGGTGGCTCAGTTGGTTGAGTGTCCAACTTCAGCTCAGGGCATGATCTCGCAGTTGACAAGTTCGAGCCTCGTATCAGGCTCTGTGCTGGCAACTCAGAGCCTGGAGCCTGCTTCTGATTCTGTGTCTCCCTCTCTCTGCACCTCCCCTGATCGTGCTCTGACTCTCTGTGTCTCAAAAATAAAGATAAACATTAAAAAATTAAAAAGAAAGAAATTGTATGACCCACAAACCTAAAATATTTACTCTCTGGCCCTTTACAGAAGAAGTTTGTGGACCCCTGTTTTTGTACATCAGTCTCATGCTTACCGTGGCCTTCCAGAGTAGGGCCTACAGTTACCCTTAAAGCTATACGTGCAGAGGGAATGGAGATGCAGAGAAGTCATTGTACCTGCACTTCGAATGGCTTATGTCTTTAAAAGTCACTTGTGATGAGATTTCTTTTAAAAAGAGGCACTTCTGTAGGTGCTAGAGAATTGGAGAGGAGCAGCAGGGAAAGTTACTGACCCTGGAGAGTTTCAGTTGAAGGTGGGAACCAGCTATGTGCAGTTAGTGTGATTCTCTGAAGTCATAAAACACTTTTCTTACGTTTATTGGTTTACGAAACACGCCTGTGGCAATCGGTATGCGGCAGGGGTCCTAGTCCAAGTGCTTGACAAATAGTAACTCATTTAATTCTCACAGCCACCTTATGAACGAAATATGATTGCTGCTTCTGTTTAGAGATGGGGAAACTGAGGCACATACCGTTAGTTTAAGAACTAACTCCCAGTCGGGGCGCCTGGGTGGCTCAGTCGGTTAAGCGGCCGACTTCGGCTCAGGTCACCATCTCGTGGTCCGTGAGTTCGAGCCCTGCGTCGGGCTCTGGGCTGACAGCTCAGAGCCTGGAGCCTGTTTCAGATTCTGTGTCTCCCTCTCTCTCTGCCCCTCCCTTGTTCATGCTCTGTCTCTCCCTGTCTCAAAAATAAATAAAACATTAAAAAAATTTTTTTAAAGAACTAACTCCCAGTCATACAACCGGTCGATGGCAGAGGTGGGATTTGAATTTGGTTGACCTTGGTCGGAATGCCCTTGCTGTGCATCAGTGTGCGGTGCTGGCTCTGCCCCCTCAACGTAGCATTTGCTCCTTACAGAAATCCCATGAGAACAGAAGCGTACCTGCTATTCCCATTTAATAGAGACACAAACTGAGGACCTGAGAGGTTAAAGGAGCCAAGGATGAGCACCTATTTCATGGCAAAGCCACTCATGCTCTGCCATCCCCTGCCTACTTCACTTCACACCACCCTCTTCTTGATCTTTGCCCTCAAGCAGCCCCTGATTTTCTTGTGGGTTCACTTCATGGTTCTTGCCTATGAGATTCCCTTTCCCTGCAACACTCTTCTCCTGCACTCCTCATGCACGTGGCTCCTTTTCATCTCTCAGATGACCTTAGCAAACGATAGGTCTTGCTTCTCCCACAAAGAGATACCCAAATACTTTCTTTCTCACGCAAAAGTGTGTGTAGACATCAAAGGCTGGTAGTCAGCTCCATAATCGTGAAGGACTAAGCTCCTTCTTCAAAATGGCTCCATCTTAGAATCCAAAAATATTGCTGCAGCTCCTGCCATCACATCAGACTTCCAGAAGTCAGCCAAAAGGAGGCAGAGAGAGTGGAACAACCCACCTCTTTTGCTCATATTCCTTAGGCCAGGTTTAAGTCAGATGTCTACACCTAGCTGTAAGGGAGTTTGGGAAAACCAACCTTTTTTCTTGAAGGCTTTATGTGTAGCTAGAACGTAGAACATTCCGGTAATGTGCAAGGAGGAGAGAATAGATATGGAAAGACAACTGCTATACAACAGTTTTCCTTAAGAGTACTTCTCCAATTTATAATAGGATTTGATTAGTGTGATTATTATTTAATGTCTAACAAAGCCAAAACTGAGACCTTCTAACCTGTTTCTTCTACGGCCCCAGCACTTAGCAGAGACTCGGGCACATTGGAGCTGCTCAGTATTTTTTGAATGGATGCCCAGCAGAGTCAGGGACAGAACTCAGGACACCAAGCTCTTGGCCTGCTTCTCCAGCTCTAAGCCAAGGCAAGCAAAGGTCACCTTATCTTGTGTAAACTATAAGATAAGGGAATTCCAGGCAATGAGTATAAAGGTGAGCACTCTTTTCCTGACCCCTGGGTAAAGTTGTATTGTCCGATCAGTAACTAACTGCCCAGTTGGTGACAGAGACACCCAGGGAGCATGGGATACCATGAACCCATGTACATGTCAACAGCAATGGCCTGACTCAGTCACAAGAGGGCTGGTCTCCTTTGTGCCACCCTCTAAGTCACGCTTGGCACTTCCATTTTGTAAGCCCCAGACGAGAGGGAATATAACCATGAGTCCATTATTTGAACACAGCACCAACTGAGATCCCTGCTGGCCAAGGCCACTGTTAGAACTTTCTCATCAAGGAGTATCTTTTGCAGCCACTTAGAGTTTTCATTTTGCAGAATTGTAAGTAGAGATATCATTTGTCAACTGTTTACCAAGTGATGGGAACACCGAGTCCCTTGAACATGACGTGATCAGCCAAAGAGCTCAACTACTATGAGAGGTTGCCGGTGGGACCAGGGGAAGCAACAATGTCCCGTGTTCACCAAACTATTTCCTTTTTCCTCTTGAGCTCACAGAAAGGCTACCTTTTTATTTTCTCTTTGATGGGGGTGGGGCAGGGCATGCAACCAGATCCGGTTGGTAAAATACGGGCAGAAATGACCTATGCTGCCTCTGGGCTTGGCTCCTTCTTTTTATGTATCTTCCCCTTCTATGGTGTGGTTAGCATGTGTGAAGATGGTCAAGCTATAATATGGAAGAATCCTATACCGGAAGCATACCCCATCGCCTCTTTGTTGATGGTTGACATAAGACAACTCAGAGGTGTGGGGTGGGAAAGCCTCATTGGGGCCAATTTTGTTTGTTTCTTTGGTTTTTTCCCAGTCTTATTGAGAAATAATTGTCATACATCACCGTGCAAGTTTAAGGTGGACAGCATGATAATTTGATTTACCTATATTGTGAAATGATTATCACAATAGGTTCAACCCACACCCATCATCTCATATAGATACAATATAAGGAAAAGAAAGATGAGAAAAAAATCTCCTTGTGATAAGAACACTTAGGATCTACTCCCTTAACAACTTTCCCACATATCATACAGCAGTGTTAGCTAGAGTCATCATGTTGTACATTACATCCCCAGTACTGATCTATCTTATAATTGGAAATATGTGCCTTTTGACCTCCTTCCTGCAATTCCCCCTCCCCGGCCCGCTGCCTCTGGTAACCACATGTCTGATCTCTTTTTCTATGAGCTTTTAAAAAAATTCCACATATAAATGAGACCACACAGTATTTGTCTTTCTCTATATGACTTAATTTCACTTAGCATAACGTCTTCAAGGTCCATCCATGTTGTCACAAATGGTAGGATTTTCCACATACAGTGTGTGTGTGTGTGTGTGTGTGTGTGTGTGTGTGTGTGTCTCACAATTTCTTTATCTGTCATCCATCAGTGGACACTTAGGTTGTACTTAGGCTGTTTCTATGTCCTGGCTGGTGTAAATAATGCTACTCTGAACATAGGGGTAAGAATATCTTTTCGGGTTAGTGTTTTTGTTTCCTTTGGATGTGTTCCCAGAAATGGAATTGCTGGATCATATGGTGGTTCTATTTTGCATTTTTTGAGGAGCCTCCATACTGTTTCGCATAATGACTGCACCAATTTACACGCCCACCAACAGTGTACCAGGGTTCCCTTTTCTCCACATCCACACCAGCATTTATTAGCTTTCTTGTATTTTCAATGATGGCCATTCTGACCAGTGTGAGGTGATATCTCACTGTGGTTTTAATTTGCATTTCCGAAAGGACTGGTAATGTTGAGCATCTTTTCATGTACCTGTTGGCCTTTCGTGTATCTTCTTTGGAAAAATGTCTGTTCAGGTCCTTGGGGCTAACTTTTGATCCGTGGGGATGGGAGCCAATGGATAAATGCTTCATTATTTTTCTGTCAGATACATACTAATGAGGTGCATTTTATGTCCTTTCCCGGAGTGTGGGGTCACACAGCCTGTTGACCTCAGTGGCCTTCCTGAGCTGTTGGCTTAGTAAGATTTCCTTGTACTGACTTTTCCTTCTAACCCGCTTCATTCTGCTTGTTCTCACTCCTGCTGCCCGATATCATGGTACCCAATAAAGCGCTTGCACATCAGCCTTTTGCTCAGGCTCTGCTTTCTGTGGGACCCTGTTTAAGTTACTCCACCGGACCAAGAGATTTCCTGGAGAGCCACCTAACCGGGAACATCAATGTTGAATTTTGCATGAGCGAGAAATAAATTGTGATTGTCTGAAGCTATTGAGAATGGGTTTGTTTATGACAGCAGCAGAGGCTGATTACCCTAATATATTATTCCCCTTTTCCAGATAAGGGAACCGAGTTCAGAAAAATGAAATAACTTTCCTTAGTTACACGATTTGTGTTAGAACTGAGGTTCAAATCAAGGTCCGCTTAATTTGCAGTGAGTCCTAGGCCATCATAATTTACACAAGACAATGACAGAGTGCCCACAAAGTGGTGATCTTTTAGAGGAACATCTTCATAGTTCCCTCCATCTCATCCAGTCTCATGGGCTATGTCAGTATCGGCGGACGTAGTTGCCTGGCGAACCTCAGCCCAAAAAGTACAGGTATACGCAAACTTCCCCTTTCGATCAGTTAGCCTCCATTGATGTGTCTGCCTGCTTCTTTATTTATTTTATTAGGTAGGGATTGAGGGGGAAACTTTCTCTGAGGACTATGGAAATGGGTGGGTGAGGCATTGGACAGGTCTCAGTTCCTAATTTTCTCTCTTAGGATTGTTCAATCAAGCAATCCTCATTTATTATGTGAAAAAAAGTATTTATGTGAAACATTTAGAAAAAAAAGCAAAAAGAAAGTAAAATCACCTATAATATTAGGAATGAAATGAATTCTTCGAAGCAAGAGTGAAAGAACTCCCACCCTCCACAAGTCCCCAGACTCAATCATTGCCAGACTCACCTCCCCAAGAAGAGCATTGTTAAGAGTTTCTTCCTGTACAGATCCCTCTGTCTTTGTATCTCTATCTATCATCTATCTATCTATTCACATATATGGTTTTGATCGTTTTGTGTGAATACACAGAAACAAAAAATGGGTGCCATTCCATACGGCTGAAATCTTTTTCTCTTAATTCCATATTATGAAAATTTTCACTGAGCACGTATTCAACAAATATTCAGCATCATTTATTCATCAAATATTTACTGATCACCTGCTGTGTTCTAGGTGCTGTCTTAGGCTTGGGGACATAGTGGTAAACATGACCAAGTTCCTGCTCTAATGAGTCATGCAATAAAAATTGACCTTATGATGTAATATTCCATTGCTTAGAAGTACCACATTTCACTTAACCAATGACCCATAGACAGGCATTCTAGATTGTTTCAATTGTATTTGCTTTTACAAAAAAAAATAGTGTAATGAGCATTCTTGAATATCTATCTTTACATACTCATGCTAATATTTCTGTGGAGTAGAAGCCTGCCCCTAAATAGAACTAGTAGCTCACTTTCAGCATTAAACAGATACTGCTAATTTGCCATCCAAAATATTGAACCAATGTTTGAATAGAGTTTGAATCTGCTCTATTCTCCCTACCCTGTCCTGCACTTAATGTTAGCAGTGTTGGGTTTTCTTTCCCCACCTTTAAGGAAAAAATAATATCTCACTGTTGCTTTTATTCTTTAATAATTCTTTATTCTTTAATAAGGCTGAGCACCCTTGCACATGTTGGCTGGCTGAACGCTTCCCTTTCGTGAATGGCTGCTCATGTCTATTGCTTGTTTATTTCTTCTCATGATGTAATGTTGAACCCCTGGTGTTGTGAACACAACAGATAGATTCCTTCATGGAGTCTCCAGTCCAGCAGGGAATCCAGACCTTGGACAATGGTAAGAAGAAGCAGATGTATGCATGAAAGTGCTAGGTCAGTGGGGGCACATAACAACCTTGGGTGGGCATCAACAGGGAGGGCTTCTAGGTAGAGAAGATATTTAATAGTAGATTTGGCCAAACGAAAGCAAGGAACAGACTTAAACTTCAGGATAAGGATGCAGCTAGCCTGGTAGCCATGAGGAGACTCAGGTTTTGCTTTATTGTTTACTTACATATCTATATAAATATAAGTTCTCGTACTCAGACTGATGAGACCGAGTGATATTAAAATTACAGAAGTTAGTCCTCAATAATAGTAATAATAGTAATAGTAACAACAAACATTCCTGTCATCTAGTAATGTTCCAGATACTCCCATGAGCACTTCACATGTATTATCTCATTTAATCCTCCCTTAAGCCCCTCTACTAGGTACTCTTTCATTATTCCCATTTTACTGATGAAGAAACTGAGGCACAGCCAGAAGTTGTAAGGTCTGTGCTTTGCACTTGTATAGTAGGTACCCCTTGGGTTAGGAAATCTCTATTTTTGTTGTCTTCCCCTTAGTATCCACTTTAAGACCTGGGGCTTCATTGGGCTTCTGTCCCATAGTTGCTGCGTGATGCTGGGACCAAAACTTTGAGCTTTGGATTCTTCTTCTGTAAAATAAAAATAATGACAATAATGACACTGAACGTTGATAGCCCACTTTCTGTGTCATTAGATAAGTTGGCTAATATTTCAGTTTTAAAAAAGGCTTATAATCACATTTCTTGCTCATGCTACATCATAAATTGTCTGGGAGCTCCACTCTGCACCTCCTTTCTCTAGGACTTTGGCTGTGGGGGCTCCATCATGGCGTGGGTGTCCACGGTCCCTGCAGCTGGGGGAAAGGGCACTACGTGTCTTCCGCTAGTAGCCACAGGCTTCCATTCAGCACTGGTGCATATTCTCCCTCTTCGGCTTCATTGGCCAAAGCCAGTCACGTGGTCACACCTGAGCTCCAGCAAAGGCAGTCTGGCCAGGTGCACAGAGAGAAGAATGGGACCATGGATCGACTACCATAATCCATGTGCCAACTCTGTTTAAGTGTTTTACTGTAACAACCTACTTGCTAATAACCTGGTATAGTAACTGATTGCTGTGCCCATTTTAAAGATGAGGGAATTGAGTCACAGAAATGAAACTTGGCTATTAAGTGGGAAAGCCAAGTTTCAACCCCAGCTGTCAGTCCCCAGATCCCATATTCTTAAACTTTCTATTATATTTACCCTCCAGGGTTATTGGAAGAATCATAGAAAAGACTTGAACAATGCACATGGCCATAAGGAGTATTCGCATTGTTGCTGCTGTTTCCTCAGTGTTCTGGCCTCAGGAAGTCCTTAGGTGAGGAAATTGATTTGACTTAGCTCCTTCTAGCAGTCTTCTCCTTCTCCACCATCCAGCCAGAAAGACACAGACTTTTCAGGAAGCATTGCTGCCCTCGCCATGAATGAGTCCTGCCCAAACAACCCGGCACACAATCTTTTTCCAGTCCAGGTCCCATTAACCTAAAAATCTCAGGCAAGTGCGGTGAATCAAATGAATAAATATCAGTCACCAAAGGGCCGGCTCTGTGAATAAGTCATGTAGCACAATGTAAAGTGGGATAACACGTTGTAAATTAATGTTGTTAAAATGAATACTTGATAGTAATCCCAAGGAAGGCTATTTACCATCGGCACTTGAAGCGACAGGAGCGGCGTGGAAGCCAAAGCAATTTGCATCGCATGGAAACACTCAGGTTTGCCACTGCTGATGAATTATCAAACGCTTTGGCTGTTCTCCATGTGCAGCGCTGTTTAATGTTTACCTAAAAAGCAATGGGGCAGGGAGATGCTCTGTGTGCCTTGCAAATGGGCAATGATGGAGGTCAGTGGTAATGCATGAAGCAGAGCAAAGGAAATCTGTTTGAGTAGCCATCCCCTGCCCCTCCCTGGGCTAACACGCGTGGCTTTTATCCCCTCTCGTGAATTGGGTGGACCGGCCCATCCTGGAGCTGGTTAAAAAGAGCCACCGTCAAGATATCACCTGTCCTCCGCTCTCTTTCCCAACTTCACCTTCCTGGTGTGGTTCCTCCAATGAGCCGCCTCCAACTTTTTGGGTTTCCATATGCCTCAGCAGATAGCTGAGGGATGGTATTTTCTATTACCGTAAGTCTTGGGTAAAAATTATATGTCTCTTTTAAAAATTATCCGCAATAATTTGTAAGTGTGAGCTCCAGGTAAGCGTGAGCTCCAGGATCCTCGCACTTACCTTGAATGCCTTGGGTGCCACATCGAAAGCAGCACCTAGTGTTGTTGACCTTCTCTCCTTCATCAAAACCTGACATTTCCCTGGACGATACCCTTAGAGTCCTAACCCTGTGTGCCTGTTTATCCACATTATAGATGGATGCACTTATCTGAGGAGAGTTCAACTGGAAAGGAGGCAACAAAAAGGAGAAAAAGACAAACATAATGAGGGCTGGTGAGCTCGCCCACACATCCACCTCCCATGAGAGGGAGAATGATCCAGACGGTCTCAGCTCCTGCTGGCCTCTCCAATACGTGCGCAGCTCTCTCTACTGAATGCAAGGTCTAGCTTTACAGAGACACAGTTTTTATAGAACACGGCCCTTGACTTCTTCTTAAGGGATTGCGAGGGCAATAACTTGCTTTTTATCTAAAGAGGTTGAACCTGTACCCCACGGTGATGGGGGAAATAACAGTAACAAGTTAACACCATTTCACCTGATTCTTTTAAACCTAACTTTCAACAGTTTGGGAGTTGCCCCTTTTGGGAGATGTACCAGAAAGGGCAAATGATTCCTCTTCCTGGGGCTCCTTCTTCATCACCCCACCTTGAAAGGAAATCCCTGTAGTTTAGACAAGATGGCCCATTGCTTGATTTCCCTTTGGTTCAGACCAGGATTTTCCAAACTTGAGTAAGACTCAGATTCTGTTTAGAGGAAAATAATCATCATGGACCCCAATGAGAATACAAATTATTTTTATTAAAATGTTAATATACATAAACGTAAAATCAGATATAAAATTTTGTGCTTATTGTTTAAGCCAATTATGAAACCAAAACAAATTAGAAATTAAATACAGACATCACTGCAGATCCAATAAAATTCAAATTACAACTATTAAATATGATGAATCGTGTTCTTTGTCTGAAATGAATCCTCTCTTTGTCATTCTTTCATACTTTGGGCTTTGGCGCTGGTTCTCCCGAGGTAGGAGACCTCGGCGACCTGCAGTACTCCGATCTTTCTCTTTCTCGTCACTTGGCATGAATTTATCATCTCGTGTGAATTTATGCATTGGATCCTTCTCTGTCGTTTTCTGCAGAGAACAAAGGTAGTTGTGCTTGGCACGTGCATGGCGGTCAATAAAAAGTGCAAAAGTCTTTTCTGAAATGGTGTGGCTGAACCTGATCAGAAGGTGGTCATCTAATGATGCGGGGTGGACCCACAATATGCTTCTATTGATTTCTTTTTGCTTGTCATTGAAACTGCAGGTGACAGCAAAAATTTCTTTCAGAGAGAATAATGTGTGTGGACCCTCAGGGGCTGTGGGCTCTAGTTTGAGCACAGTGTTCTAGATGAATATTCATCTAGAATTCCCTCTCCCTGCCAGCCATCTCCCTTTGTCCCATGCACCATTGGAGTGTGTTCAATTTAAAAACCCCAATTGGACAATCGGGACACCGGGGCTCTAGCTGTAGCCCTAACTAGCTTAGATTCTGGCCATGTCTCTTCTCAGGTCCCTCCATCTCTACCAGCCCAAGAGAAGCTACCGCCATGTTCTGCCCCAGCTGGAATGGCTTCCCAACTTGTCACCCTGCTTCCGTCCTTGGCCCCTCTCCTGCCTGTTCCTTCTCTGGCAGCAGAGGGTGATTTCCTTAAATTATATATTAATCATCTCACTTCCTTGTTTAATACCCTCCCATCGGGGCTCCAGATTTACTTAAAATAAAACCCACAATCTATCAAGCTGTATGTGATCCCATTCTCCCTCTCAGATTCTATCCACATCTCACTTCCCTTGTGCCCCATCATGACCCAGCCCCAGGGTTTCCTTGTAGTTCTTCAAACTGCCCCAACTCTTCTCTACATCAAGCCTTTAAATGGGTTTTTCTCTCTCTTTTTTTTTTAAATGGGTTTTTCTCTACGTGGAACATTCTTGTTGCTTCCACCGGTCTCCTTCTCTCTCTCTCTGGCTTCTTATTATCCTTTAGACCTCATCTTAAATCCCTGCTTTTTTGGGTAGATCTTTTCTGATAGGACTGGCTGGATTAAAATCCCACATTTTCTGTCTCCATCTTGGGTTAAACCTCATCACACCACAATTTAGTTGTGTGATATGGGTGTGTACTTTCATCTTTGGGTCTGTCTTCCTCCACTAGGAGGGCAAGAGGAACTGTGTGCCCTGTTATCCTGGCATTCTCCACACCCAGGGCAGCACTGGCATAGAGTAGATACTAAATTATTTAATTAATGTTCCTGAAGGAATGAAAGCCATCCATTGGGATCATTTCTTTGGGCTTCTTTTTCTTTTCTTTTCTTTTTATTTTTTTTTTTTAGCTGTGAAGTGGAGCTAAGCATATCTACTTTATTTGACCTCATTCACTTAACACGGAAAAGTTGTGTTTTGCAGTCAGACCATGTGCTAGGTACCAGGGACACGGAGTATCTTGAAAAAGTTCAAGGGGTCTTAAGGAGGTCAAGTGTTGGAGGTTTGGTGTCAAGAGCTGGGTAGAGGATGTGTGGAGTCAGGGCTGAGTACTCCCTGGAGAGTACTCTTGGGCACTAACAGCCCAGCACCCCAGGTGCCTTACCTCCCTCACTGCCAATGGGGCTGCCTTTGATTCAGAACAGAGTACTTTAAATGTGCTTACTGAACGATCATGGGCACGTACCTGGGAAACTCTTAAGTGTGTCTACTACCTTCCCACTTTGCCTCTTATGTGACCTAGCTTCCTGTATATCTTCTCCCCATGTTGATTCTGGGGATCTCGATGGAGTGAATGTAGTTTGGTTCATCAGTTCATTCCTTCGGTGAACATGCAACGAGCACCTACTGTGTGCCGAGCGCTGTTCTTGGTGCTCGTGAGTGATTGAGAATTTTGTTTCTGCTGCCTCTGACCCTAACCCAAGCTTGGGGTTTAGTGTGCTGGTTGCTTTTCTGAAGCATATCTCGCTTGCAGAATTCTGTCATGTAATGACCATGTGACGAGGTGCAAAGGATGCTGGACCAGGACTTAGGAACCCTACCTTCTTACATCATTCTACACTAACAGTATGACATTGGGCAGGTCTCTTCACCTTGCTAAGTCAAGGACTTCCTATTGTGTCAAACAGATTATAAATTCTGGCTCTACCTAATATTTTGAGTTCCTTCCGGTCTTGAAAAAGATAATGGATATAAGGGAGCTTAGATGAAGTATAGAACAAAAGGAAAATATAATTAACCGAATTATCCACTTTACAACCAAATGGCTATAAAATGCTAAGCAGAAGTAAAGAGAAAGAAACTAATGTGGATTACATATTCATTGTGTTAGTGAGGCTGTGCCGGGCACTTACGTACAACATCGGGCACCTTCCCCCCCGCCCCAAAAAAAAAGAAAGAAAGAAAAAAAAAGAAAAACATTTTATGAAGAGGAAACTAGGACCAAGAATATTTAGGTCACTTTTTCAAGACTGTGCAGATAGTGAGCAGTGAGGTCAGTTCTCAAACCAGATCTGGGTGACTATTAAGGCCGGGATTCTTACCGCTCCAGGCAGTCTAAAGCAACCAAACACTGGACACCATTGTAAAGGGTCATTCAGCCTCTCTACTTAAACACTTCCATATGGCTGTGGTCTGGTTTCGTTGAGGTCCTGACCCTGAGGATAGGTAGGATGGGACCAAGGTCAGTACTTCTCTCTACGAGTAACGTTAGATCTTTTGTCTTCCCTCAATACAACTGGAAGTATTCTTCTGGAAGTCGCAAGTTGGCAGGCAATAGGGAAATGTCTTGACAAATCAGTTTCTCCTTTAAGACAATCCGGGTTCCTCGAGCTCACTGTTGTGGGCTCTCAGCCTCAGACTTCCAGGAATGCCTCCCTCTCTGCTGGAAACTCCATCACATTGACAACTGCTTTCTGAATTCTGAGAGCAGCTCCCCATTCCATTGGCAATGGACTAACGGGGTCACGATTGCATCAAGAGAGACGAAGCCTGCAGCAGTTTGGTAGCGGCTAACACCCCAAATATCCCGAGCTTCATCTGTATTCATTCTCCCCTAGTGCCGTGGATGGCTTCTGCAGACTCGAGTTTATCTCAGCCTCAAAGCTAATAGAGTTAAACCAGCTGGTCAATTTAAACACGAGCAGAACCAGTGAGATGTTACTGTATTCTGAGGCGGTGCTAATAAACTTTAATAGATTTCAGCTAACAATTTGGTATAAATTAGACATTGCACTGCTGCTGAGGTAATAACTTTTGGCACTAAATAACAGAAAATCAAGCTCTGTGATGTGCTTCAAAAGCACCTTCATTGAGCCTCCGAGATTCAGGCAGATTTCACTATTGATTACCGCTTACTCTTCCCCAAGCCTTAAGAAAACAGTAAAGTGCTCCAAAATGCACCCCCAAAGGAGCTCAGACTTTTTCTCCCACTGGCTCAACAGCTCATTTACATGAAAAGGTTTTGGAATCAAAATGGGGGACAAGATGGCTGGGGACCTCTCATGGGTGAGTCAGGAACTAAGAGGGTAGACAATCCTCTCAAGGCCATGCAAAGTTTTGTTCAGACTTTTCTGGAATCTTCCAGAATGTTGAGCCTGAATTCATTTCAACTCGATCCTATGTAACAACAGAATCTGTAAGTAGCAAGGTCTGTAATTAGCTTGGGTTAAGCACTCGTCAGTTGGGTGGGTAGCAAGAGGTCTGGACACAGCATTAGGAGAACTTGTTCAGGTCCTGGCTATGACACTAATTAATTGTGACTTTGGGCAAGTTTGGTAACTCACCCAAACCTAGAAGCATTTAGCTTCCCTCATCTGCCTGGCTTAAAACATTGTGCTGAGGTGAAAGGAAATGTGATAATCCCTGTGTTGTAGGTGGGAAGGGCTATCCACACATTAGCTGTAAAATGTAATAGGCCACACAACCTTATTCAGGGGTTCTGAGGTTTAGTGGTACCATCATGGACTTCAGAAATGGCTAGGGGTGCCTGGGTGGCTCAGTCCGTTGTACGTCCATCTTTGGCTCAGGTCATGATCTCACAGTCTGTGAGTTCAAGCCCTGCATCGGGCTCTGTGCTGACAGCTCAGAGCCTGAAGCCTGCTTTGGATTCTGTGTCTCCCTTTCTCTCTGTCTCCCCCACTCACAGTCTGTCTCTCTCTCTCTCAAAAATAAATAAACATTAAAAAAATAATAATAAAGAAAAGAAATGGCTAGAACGTTTCCTTTTCTACCCATAGTTCCTGCCACCTACCCTGTTCTCCCCCTCCACTCTGTACCTGTGGGACCTTCATAGATGTGGAACCATGCTCAGGGCAAGTGCTATAACTTCTGTGTTGGTTTTCACAGGACTCAGATTTCTCCAAGAACCAAACTCTGCATGAGGGCTTTATTATTTTTTTTATGTTTATTTACTTTTTGAGAAAGAAAGAGAAGCAGTGTGAGCGGGGGAGGGGCAGAGAGAGAGAGGGCGACAAAGAATCTGAAGCAGGCTCCAGGCTCTGCATTATTAGCACAGAGCCCGATGCAGGGCTCGAACCCATGAACCATGAGATCGTGACCTGAGCTGAAGTCAGATGCTTAACCGCCTGAGCCACCCAGGCGCCCCTGCATGAGGGTATTATTATTGAAACATTTGCCATATTTCGTTGCATCTAAGACATGCTTTTTTCTCACAGTTTAACATCTCTGGGTTGGGATGTCTCTCCATCACTGCCAGGTCAGAGTTTAATTAGTATCTTTTTCTTTCTTAGTGGTACACAGTAATGATGCATCTTACAATTGGGATCATCCTAAATGTGATGGCATATGGAACCAGGTGCTGTTAGGAGCAAGGATCTCTTCTGGGGCCCAAGGCAGCATGTTCTCTCAGGGTGTTGACGTCCTGCCACAGTGGAGCAGGGCGAGTCAAACAGCTGTCAGCTGGACAGGAGAATTTCATCTACCGTGGTGTTTTGGAACAACTCAACAGGGAAAAGTGATGAAGAATGCCTAGGGGCTTGGGCTACTCTAGTGGAGATGGTCCATGAAGGTCTCTCTGAGAAGATGAAGCTGAGTGCCGGAGAAGGAGGTTCCCTGATAAGATCTGGGACGAGGGCCTTCCGTTGTGAGGAAATAGCCAGATGGACCTTGAAATGAGAATAAGGTTAGTGGGACGTTGTTGGCATAGATCTCCCAGGTAGAATGATCTAAATATGTGCAAATAGAAGTATATGGGGGCACCTGGGTGACTCAGTCGGTTGAGCATCAGGTCAGGATCCAGGTCAAGCCCCACGTCAGTGTGGAGCCTGCTTGAAATCTTGAGATTCTCTCTCTCTCTCTCTCTTTCTCTCTCTCTCTCTCTCTCTCTCTCTCTCTCTCTCTCTCTCTCTCTCCCTCTGCCACTCTCCCCTCCATCTCTCTCTCTAACTTAAAAAACAGTCATATATGTTCTCAAAGACCTTGTCTCTCTGTCCTTGATTTTTTTTAAACCTTGATTTTTTTTTTTTTACCTTCCTTAAGGACTATATTAGCTGCTGTAACAAAACCCCACACACTTGGATGGCTTAAAACAAGAGAAATTTATTCTCTCTGCAGTTCTATAGGCTACAAGTCTGAAAACATAGTGTTGGCAGGGCCACACTTTCTGGAGGATCTAGGTGAAAGTATGTTCCATGCCTTTCTCTTCCTTCTGGGTTTTCCAGCCATCCTTGGCATTCCCTGGCTTGTAGACACCACACTCTAATCTCTGCCCCCTCTGATCCCATGGCACTCTCCCGGTGTGTGTCTTTTTTTTTTTCCTTATAGGGATGCCAGTCACATTGGATTAGGGCCCACCCTAATTCTGTATGAGCTTCTGTATGAGCCTAATTCTGTAATCCTAACTTGATTACATCTGCAAAGACCATATTTCCAAATAGGAGGTCATAGTTACAAGTTCTAGGGGTTAGTACTTAAATATATCTTCCTGGGGGATACACTGCAACTCATAACAGAGAAATTGATGATGCATCTCAAGAAAACGTCTTCATAGAGGCTGATGCTACTTTGATAACATAGAGATCAAGCCTTCCTACACCAAACAGATCTACATTTTGCCTACTAAGGACAAAAAGCATGACCCCATCTTCAGTGTGAAAAACTCAAATGCCTGGCTCACCTATGGATATCTTCTCTTTTTTTAAATTTTTAATATTTATTTATTTATTTATTTATTTATTTATTTATTTATTGAGAGAGGGAAAGAGAGCATGAGCAGGGGAGGGGCAGGGAGAGAGGGAGTCACAGAATCCAAAGCAGGCTCCAGCTTCTGAGCTGTCAGCACAGACTCTGACACGGGGCTCGAACCCATAAGCCATGAGATCATGACCTGAGCCAAAGCTGGATGCTCAACTGACTGAGACACTCAGGTGCCCCACCTATGGATACCTTCTTATTTCTTTGTTGTGATTTTGAAGTCAAGGTCGAAGCTTTATTGGTGGAAACAGGTTACCACAACATCTCTAAATCTAATTTACATGTAATGTTGGTGGCAAAATTAATGTTATTGCCTTTGGGAGTATGAGGGTGGCAGCAATAACAAATAGAGAAGTTTTAAATGACACAGGAGCCAGTTGTCATCATTAGTATTGGCATAAAAATAGGTACTTAATTCCTTAGTATATTCCCTCTACTATCTCCCGCCACTCTTGAAAGTCATCATAAAATAATAACAGCTAATGCTGACTGAATGCTTACCATGTTTTAGGCATTATGCCACCGAGTTTAAATGTATGGCGAACCCATTCATTTCTTACACTAACTCTGTGAGGCAGGAACTATTATCCTCACTTACTTAGGACATGAAGGTTAGGAGAGCTTATGTGTCTCACATGGGCTCATAAGCCTGGTGAATGCCAGAGACAAGATTCACATCCAGAAGGTCTAGCTCTAAAGCTCATGGATGTAACCACTCCTCCTACTTCTCTTCTGTGGTGCAACCCCCTCATTTTTACACCAGAAATGGGAAGTGATGTTCTCAAGATCACACAACTAGGAGATACCAGAACAGGGGGAGGGACCCAGAATCTTCTGATTCACAGTCCAGTGCTTTCTCATCTGCCCTTTGTTTTCTCAAGGCTTTGTCAACATTCACAGCCAAGTGAGATTTTCCAGTTGATATCTGACCCTCATCCCCAAGAGCAGGCCTCGAGAAGTCCATGAGAAGTCTGGGTGGCAAAGCCCTGTCCAGTGGTGCTGACCCTGCTCAGGGGATATCAGACTCTGAGAAGCCCACACATTACTCAGAAACATCCAGAGCATTGTGGACACAGAGTTGCCCATCTTTTTTTTTTTTTTAATTTATTTATTTATTTTGAGAGAGAGAGAGAACATGAGCAGGGGAGAGTCAGAGAGAGAGAGAGAGAGAGAATTCCAAGCAGGCTTCACACTATCAATGTGGAGCCTGATGTGGGGCTCGAACCCACGAACCATGAGACCATGACCTGAGCTGAAACCAAGAGTCAGACACTTAACTGACTGAGCCACCCAGGCACCCTTCTGAAGTTGCCCATCTAATCGAAAATTTGTGTTGAGGACCTATATCATTGCCAGAGCTGAGTCTGCTCTGTCCTAGCTGACCATTTGGGTGACCAAGACTGGAGCTAGAAACATGTTGCTGGGCCACTTCTATGAAACTGAAAGACTAGATTCTGAAACCGAAATTAGGTTCATCTCCTGCTCCTCTCAAAACTAGCATGTTGTCTGGGGAGCTAGGTCCCAGTCTGGTGAAGGGAACTAGATGTGAGGGGTGGGAGGGAGATTTCTTAAGTATATACTTTAGTATTTTGCAACCAGTGAATGTATTAGATAACAGGTTTTTTAAAAAGACCTGAAGCCCTGCCTTGGACTCATGAGAAAATGCTGAATACATTGTAATCAATTAGTGGGGTCTCCCAGGTACACAGGATAAAGCAGTGTCTGCACATGGGCTCTGCGTTTCTTACCTCTGGACACTAGTCATGATATTCATAATTTATACCTCGTGAAGACAGAATTTCTCATTCCCAGGAAGACTATTCCAGGGAAGTTGTCAATGTTTTGCACATTCCCCATTTTCTCCTCAAAGCTCCTCATGGCTATGTGAGTGTCACAAAATGGGAGGTTCACAACTTCTCAGCTGTAAGAGGAATTAATATAGACAAACCCATGGGGATCTTCTTCGTGTCTGACCTCACTCCCTCCTGTTGCCTTCATTGAAAATAGGTGTTGGCATCTTTTTTGCCCCCTGGGGGAGTCCTTCTCCCTATGCTTCCTGGAGCCATCCTTTTCTCTCTCTTGCAGGAATTTGATAGCCATTTTGCAGGTCCCTTCCCAGTGTTTGGGGACCTCAGCCTCCAGCAGATATTTAGGCAGAAGAGGAGCACAGGTGTGGAGTCTCAGGATGAGCCCGTTTTCATGCTCCTGCCTGGGAAAACTGCCCTCAACAAACACATTTGTTGCTCATACATTATCTGTTGGCTATCTACCCACGTGCCCATCTGTTGAGATGGCAATGAGCCTGATCCCAGGCCCCAAAGCCAACTCTATTAAACCTAAGTGCCAAAGACCAGTGAGCTGGCTGCAGGAGACCTCACCCTCTGGGGACCCTTTCTCCTCACCTCCCCTTGAGAATACTGAGCCTCCAGAATACTTCTGACTTTCTCACCTGGGTCCTAGCTGGAGGCACAGCCCCCTTTGGAGACCCCAGTTTGGGATGAAAAAGGTTTGTCGCCTGGATGGCAAGACCCAGTCTAACCCTGAGTCTCTGTGAAGAAGGGAATAGGTGGTGAAATTGAGTCATGGGCATGAGTTAGGTGGGATCCTGCCTGCCTGCCCTGGGTGCAGAGGGGACAAAGATGTAGAGTAATTGGGACTACATCCTTTCCATTGAATGTCATTTATGTGAGTGTGAGTGTGTGTATGCGTGTGTGTTTGTGTGTTGGGGGAAGACTAAATTTATCCACAGAATCAGTAATAAATCAAATGTCTTTATTCCATTCCCTTGTTCCAAAATGGGTTTGAAGGGACAGATAAAATGCCAAGTATCTGTAAAACCTGCTAACAAGGGCACATTCCCATCTCCCATGATACATTTAGGCCCCAAAAGGCACCTGGCAGGAAGGAGGAAGATGATTAACTATGGTCTGTGGCTGACATAATATCAGGCACATAGTAGACGCTCAGAGAGAGCTGTTGAATGAATAATGGAGGTCTCTTCACAGAGTAGCATGCAAATGAAATGTGATGACTATATTTACATTAATTTTTGAGCACCTACTAAATGCCAGGCACCATTCTAGGCTATGTGGGGGTAGTATGAGGCAAGATAGACAACGTCTCTGCTCTCGTGGAGCTTATCTTCCATCAGGGGACAGACAAAAAGCAAACAAATGCACAATGAAACATGCAGAGCTCAATAACTTGCCTTCTGCTCTGAGGGAAAGCAGCAAAATGAAGGAGACTTGCATGCACCTGTATGGTAAGGGCCATCCACCTATATTTGCTAGGTGGTTTCCAAAGAAACTCCCTCTCCATAAACACATACTCATGCTTATAAATGTACACAGTCACACACACACACACACACACACACACACACACACACACACACAATCTTTTGAACTTGGAATGCTCCTGAATCATACATTATTATTTCTATAAAAAACACAAGATTCCAACCCATGTGGCCTGACTGGGAATCTGGTCAAGAATCCAGAGGTCTCAGTTTGCTTGAAGCCATTGTCAGGTCACTACTTCAAATCAGAACATATGGTCATTACTTTTCAGTCCCGAAACCTGGGTCTGATTCTGGCCACATCTGGGAAAGGATCATGGTTTCTGGGTCATGTCCCACTATGTGTCTGCTCTAGAAAGTTACAGAGTTGGAGGATGGCTACTATAGAGTCAGGGTATGTGAAAGATGGACATTGGAGAGATTCCTAGACAGGAGAGGGGGTTACTCCATTTCCTCTATGATCTCATCTGCCTTAGAGATTCTGTGATTCCCAGAACATTCCAGAGCTCTGACCTTCTTAGGCTGGTTAGATGGTTAGGAGTTGAAGAGTGGACCCCTGTCCACATGGTTGAAGTCATTTAGGTATCAGAGAGAGAAGACCATCTACAACTGAGAGGCTGCATTCAGGAAAACTTCATCTCCCACGATGTGAAGAGTGAGTCTCCTCTCTAGCATATTTGGACCACTGTGATATGTCTAACACCCAAATTACTCATTAGTAGCCCATTATAGTGTTTCCATGGTGATCTCATTATTATAGGCAAGATGAAAAAAGACAATGTCTGTGAAGATCTCCATGGCTGATGAATGAATGCCAATGTGAGAGAGAAGCAGATCTGTTTCCACAATGTACTGGGATGGAGGCAAATCCTGAGCCCAGACGGTCAACTATGTGAATATGGTGGAGCGATCTGCTCTGTGAACATAGGGATCTTGTCAGTCTTATCATCAACAGCTCTCACAATACTGGTACGAAGTAGGTACTCACTAATAGATGAATGAACAATTAATGTTGCAACAATAAAGTGAATGTTGAGGAGTGTAAGTGGGACTACTAACCCTAGTGCAGAGAAATTGGGAGTGTTGGTGGTGGTGATGGGGAGAGCATACTGATCACTAAACTGAAAGATAACACAATACCAGGGTGAAGGTTGCAAAAGTCCAGCATAAATCAAATTGTCAAAGGATTTCCAAAAAAAGTCTCGACCAGTGTGTTGAGAGTATCAGTAAACCACTTCCTGCAAGTTTTGTAGAAGCGCGATTTTGTACTATTTCTCTGGAGAAGAATGTTGGCAGTAAGTTTCAAAAATTTTTTTAAACATATGCAATAGTTTAGGTGGGCCCAGACCAATGAGTATACATAAACTAGTTTAGCAGTTTATCCTAAGGATATACCTGAGGATGTGTATGGATGCGTGTTCACCATGCCTTGTTTAACCTAGAAAAATGTCAGAAATAGCTTAAACATCCTACAATAGTGGGGTGGATGAGGAAGTGGTGGTCTTTCCCTATCTTGGAATGCCATGCTGCCATTTGTATAATGTGGTAGGCAACGTATTTGTCAACATAGAAGCTTGTGCATTCATGAAGATTAGGGTAAATTCTAGTAACAGAGACCAAAAAAATGTTTTCACAAAAGAGGAGTTAGTTCCTTTTTTATGTGAAAGTTCTGGGCTACCATGAGGCTCTTCAGTCTTCTAGAATTGAGCTTCCAGATTTCTTCCGTACGAGGACTGGTAAAAACCCTTGGCACTGCATCACTACCAAAGAGCTGTAAGTAGCACATGGCTTTCCTCCCCGTTGGTCTTTCTTTGTAAAGATGCCCTCATTCTTCTCAACAAAGTTTGGAGTGGTTCTTGTTTATGTGACTTGTACACACTCGGGCAGTGCTTAAGACTCTAGACAAAGGTGTTGGGAATATGAGACTCCAGATAGTCATAATGCTGTCTCACTGATTAGGCTGCTTTAAATTTTTGTTGGCTCTTTCACTTCTAGTATATTCTCAATTAATAAGTAGTCAAAATTTATGGAAACACATTTTTTTAAAACTTTGATGCTACAATACTAAACGAAAGGCTTATGTGCATGCTAAGTCAGGTTTATTTTAGTATTTCTCAGCATATCCCCATGTGTAATTATGTTGGGTGATCTCTGAGACACCAAGAAGTGTTTGTAAAGATTTTCTTTACAAGCCCACATTTGCAGCCTTCTATGAAAGAGAGGCAGCATTTGCTCATTAGGATGGACCCTGTAGCAAGGAAAACATCACCAGTCTTACTGGAACACTCAATTCAATCAAATTAGGCAGGAGAGCATTACTTCAATACCAGCTTTGCAAGGCCATGGCCCCAAGCCAAAATAACTGGCATTAAGTGTTGACTATGATTACTTCTGGGAGGCAACAGAGTTCTGGGAATCTGGGTGGGGTATGGGAATTAGGGGGTCCCAAAGGACTGAAGTCAGTGGGAATATAGTGACATGTTAATGGTAGACAAAGCCTGAAAGGGTTAGGCACAGCACTGGGCCTGATGGAAACTAGAACAGTTCATCACTTTATACAGTTTTTCCCAGTTTTATTGAGATATAATTAAAATTAAGTGTTATATTAGTTTAAGGCACACAATATAATGATTTGATATTTGTATACTGCAAAATGATCACCACAATAAGTTTAGTTAACATCCATCACCTCACATAGTTACAAGTATTTTTCTTATGATTCAAACTTTTCAGATTTACTCTCCTAGGTAGTTTCAAATATACACTACAATATCATTGCCTATATAGTCACCACATTGCATGTTACATGCCAAGGACTTATTTATCTTATAACTGGAAGTTTGTGCCTCTTTACCACCTTCATCCATTTCTTCCACTCCTCACCTTTGGTCTCTGCCAACCAACAATCTGTTCTCAGTTTACACATTTTTTATAGCAACTCCCATTTACTTATTTTTCATAGGTCCCTTGCATGCACATTTTCATTAGAGATGTTCAAAGCTAAAATGGAGAGAAACCAATGATGAGAGTGCTTTGCTATATTAGGGGTCCACTAAGCTGCAAAAAAATGGCAACCAAAATGAGTGAGTTTATGTACAAAAAGCTTTTGTAAAAGAATCAAAAGTATCCTGTAAAACCCAGAGTAAGAAGTATGGCTAGGGGACAAGAGACTGATACCAGGAATTGTAAAACCATTAGGAGTCTGGTAAGCATGACTGGACAGCTCTCTTTTGTTGCTGATGGAGTACAAGGTCCAAGATGGCTGCCACAAAATGGCTGCCCTGGCCACCCTTCATGTCTATGGAATCCTATAGTTTCAGCACCCGAAGTTAACTGATACTGTTTTTTATGCTCCAATTCAAAAATCTGAAAAAATAGATTTCTGCTTTGTGTTCATCCATTGCCCAGTCAGCTGTAATCAAGGGAGGAGGACCATGTGGGGGTATGGGAGCAGAGTCTTTGAGGGAAAAAAAAAAAAGGGCAAATCTCTAAGGAATGAGGAGTAGTAGAAATGATTACCAGAGAAAATGACTTGCATTTCTTTCTCTCTTTCTTTTTCTCTCTCCCTTTCTTTCTTTCTTCTTGCTTTCTTTCTTCATTTCTAACATGTTTACCCAGAAGGAGAAACAAAAGTGTTGAGCTCAAAGTCTAGAGGGTAGATTCCTGAGAGACAGGAGTGCATGCTCTTATTTTTCTTCCTTGTGGCTTCTCCATTT
This sequence comes from Felis catus, assembly GCF_018350175.1. Taxonomy (NCBI): domain Eukaryota; kingdom Metazoa; phylum Chordata; class Mammalia; order Carnivora; family Felidae; genus Felis; species Felis catus. The sequence continues at coordinate 30,399,181 of NC_058382.1, read as the reverse complement.
ACTTCTCTACCACTTTTCTAATTACTACCAGCAGAGCAATCAATACAAGGTTATCAACAATAAGGACAAGTTAATTAAGATGAGCAAATTAATCAGGTAATTAAGTGGCCTTTCCTGAGAAGGTGAGCCTGTTGAGGTGTTAGTGACATTAGGTCACATCAAATTGTCTTTATGCCAGCTCTTACAAAAAATGGTAACCGTAGATTATGCCAGACTGAACCAAAAGTTCCTCATCTTCCTTAATGGCCACACCATTTCTCTAGTCTTATTCATAGTAAGTCCATATTCCAATACCAACTCCTAGAACCTTCATTCTCACTGTATGGGCCATTTGTTTCAATGGTAGACATGAGTAGATAACAATTCAATACTCATTCTTGCCTTTTACAATAATAATAACAATAAACAAAATTCCAATCTATCCCTGGTGGCTCAGCATGAGGACTACATTTCCCAGCCTCCCTAAAAAATACCCAGTAGCTAGAATATATCCAGTAAAATTAAATTTGGAAATCACTGAATTCTGCAGTTCTTGGAGGGCGCTGACCTAGCTAGGAGATAAGCCCTTTCTATTTCTATTATTATATTTTTCAGTCTGTAATTTCCATTTTTTTAAAACTTTCTCTGCTGAGATTTTCTATGTTTTTTCATTTGTTTCAAGAAAATTTGTGGTTGATTGTTAAAACACTTTAATGATGGCTGCTTTATTTATTTATTTATTTTTATAAACAATTTTTTAATGTTTATTTATTTTTAAGAGAGAGAGAGAGAAAGTACAAGCAGGGAGGGTCAGAGAGAGAGGGAGACCCAGAATCCAAAGCAGGTTCCAGGGACTGAGCTGTCAGCATAGGGCCCAACATGGGGCTTGAACTCATGCACCGTGAGATCATGATCTGAGCTGAAGTTGAACACTTAACTGACTGAGCCACCCAGACACTCCAATGATAGCTGCTTTAAAATCCTTGTCAGCCTGGGTGGCTCAGTTGGTTAAGTGTCCAACTCTTCATTTTGGCTCAGGTCATGATCTCATGGTTCATGGGTTTGAGCCCACATTGGGCTCTGTACTGACAGCTCGGAGCCTGCTTGGGATTCTTTCTCTCTGCCCTCCCCTGCTGTGTCTCTCTCTCTCTCTCTCTCTCTCTCTCTCAAAATAAATATATAAATATTAAAAAAAATCCTTGTCAATATAATTCCAGCGTCTGATTCATCTCAGTGCTGGTGTCAGTTGTCTTTTCTTATTCATGTTGTGGTTTTCTTGGTTCTTGGGATGATGGTTTTCTATTATATAATGGATATTTTAGCTGTTATTGTTAGGAGACTCTGGGTCCTATATAAATCTTTGATTTTAGCAGGCTGTTTAGGTTCAGCACACAGGTCTTGGCATGCTTTTGTGGGCTGGCAAGAGGCGAAGTTGAGATACGATTGCAGGATGAACATGTCCAATAACAATTTAATTTTCAGAACCTTTGTGGAATTATTTTGATCGCTTTATTTTTTTAAATGTTTATTTATATTTGAAAGAGACAGACAGAATGCGAGAGAGGGAGGGGCAGACAGAATCCTAAGCAGGCTCCAGGCTCTGAGCTGTCAGCACAGAGCCCGATGCGGGGCTCAAACCCACGAACTGTGAGATCATGACCTGAGCCGAAGTTGGGCACTTAACCAACGGAGCCACACAGGCGCCCCCTTTGTGGAATTATTTTGATCTGCTTGTTACATCTGGTGCTGCTGGGGCTCCCACTGGTCTCCATGGAGCTACCTGAGGGTGAAGAGGACTTTGCCGAGGCCAGCAAAAAGGTGGCATTTGGTGGAGGGGAGAATCCTAAGTCCCCAGACACAGAGGGTTCCTGGGCTGGCCCACTTGTTGGGGCTGGATGTCTCTTAGTCGGGTCAGGAAGTCGGGTCAGGCCCTGTATGAGGAAGAAGAACATTTCTCCTGGCTGCTTATTTTTAGGGACAAAAAGATAGAAGAAACCTTGTTTTGCAGCTTGGAACCCACCATACCAGCATTGGACTAAACACCTCGACTCTCCTTATGCAAAAGAAAAAACCTCACTTCAGCCACTGTTGTTTGTGTTGTCTGTAATATACTACAGAAGTTAATCCTAAATGACATACTATCTAAAGGAGGGAAGGACTGGGGCACCTGGGTGGCTCAGTCAGTTAAGTGTCCAACTTCGTCTCAGGTCATGATCTCACGGTTTGTGAGTTGAAGCCCCGTGTCCGGCTCTGTGCTAACAGCTCAGAGCCTGAAGCCTGCTTGGGATTCTGTGTCTTCCTCTCTCCTCCCCTTCCCTGCTCACACTCTATCTGCCTCTCTCTCAAAAATAAATATTAAAAAATATAATAAGAATGAAAAAGGAGGGAAGGACAGAACTGGTGGCCCTCAAAGTTGGCTGAATCCCATTCTTCCAGACAGAACAATCTGCCAACCCCATGTCTGTGACCTATGCTGTCCTCCTTGGCGACAGGCATCCACTCCTCTGAAGAGCGCCTTCTTGAGTGAAGGGACAGAGTGACCATGATGAAAAAGCTTAGTATCTGATAAACTTGAGTCTGAATCCCAGCTCTTTCACTTAATAGCTTGGTGATTCATGCAGTCACTTGAGTTGCAACCATAAAAGAGGGATAAAATCCCCGTAATTCAAGGTTGTTGTAAAGATTAGGAAATATAATGCACATAAGACACCTAGTCTGATAGTTCCTTGATCAGCATCATCACCATTACCATCATCTTCTACCCATTAAGAGTAATTTTCTAAGAAATGAGTCACATAAAATGCAGCCTATACATAATCATAGCTAACATTTACAGAGCACTTACCATGGGCCAGACACTGGTTACACACCTTGTGTTCATTCATTTAATCCACACAAACAGATGAGGCAATTATCATAATCGTAACCATCAATACTCCTTTAATAAGTTGAAGAGACTGGAGTTCAAAGGCTGAGAACTTTGACTAACACAAGGGCAAGAGGTGGAGCTGAGACATGATCCTGGGTCTAACTCCAGAGTGAAAGATTTCACCAAGTAGAGAATAGAACCAGAAGAGGTAGCTCAGAGTTTTGGGTTTGAACAATTCATTCGTTCATTCATTCATTCATTCATTCATTCATGTAGTATCCATTGATTTCTTATCCTGTGCCAGTTCTATGTTAGGCTCTCTACATACAAAGAAGGACAAAGCACGGCCATGTCCTAAAGGGGCTTCTGGCATGATTCTAAAAAACAGACATGTAAAGAAATATGCACCAAAAAACCTGAGCTGTGATGATATGTGTGTGCAAAGGGTCATTTGGGGGGCACACAACAGAAAGCAGTCAGTTCTAGGGGAGTGAAGGAATGGTTTAGCCTTATAGCTCAGAAAGCCCAATTCTGCATTTCCCAGAAGGTCTGTTTTCTAATAGAATTTTGAAGGATCTCTATTTTTCTGCTTTGCTTATGGCAAAGAAGCATGAACAACACTTACCAAATCATACCTGAAAAGGACTTTTGTTAGTTGTGAATGAAAGAAACCGTTGTCAGTCTGAAGACAGAAAATCCTAGAAGGTGCTTCAGCAGGCATCGTGCTTCCCTTCCTAGAGGTCAGAATATGTGCCAGGGTTGGTAGGGCTTTGTTTCTGCTTTTGCTGTGGCTTCCTGGCAGCCCATTTGCCTTTTCTGCTTACAGCTTCCGTCAGCAGGCGCCAGTTAGTTAAATTAACAAGGAATAGTCCATGTGACAAGAGAGATAGAAATTGAGTCAAAAAACCAGAGGGTAAAGCTGAAATGGAAATGATCTTGATGATCCTGAATTCTCATGAAACACCACTGGTCATTTCTTTTTACTTAAAAGCAAAATAAGCATAAAATTTCTGCTCTCTGAAAGACACTGTGAAAAAAATGTAAAGAAAAGCCATAGGCGGAGGGAAAATATTGTAATTCATGTAACTGACAGGGACTTGTATGTAGAATATATAAAGAACTCCTACAGCTCAATAATAAAAGGGGTGCCTGGGTGACTCGGTGGGTTAAGCATCTTGATTTGGGTTCTGGTCATGATCTCGTGGTTTGTGAGTTTGAGGCCTGCATTAAGCTCTGCACTGGCTGTATGGAGCCTGCTTGGGATTCTCTCTCTCTCTCTCTCTCTCTCTCTCTCTGTCTGCCCCTCCCCTACTCTCACACTCTCTCAAAATAAATAAAAATTAAAAAGTAATAATAACAAAAGACCAAATTTCCAATAAAAAGTGAACAATAGACTTGAACAGGCAGTTCACAAAATAAAATATGCAAATGGCCAATAAGCACGTTAAAAGATGCTCACATCCTAGCCATTAGGGAAATGTAAATTTAAACCTACAGTGACATACCACTACATATCCACTCGAATGGCTACAATTTAAAAGACTGAAAAACCAAGTGTTGGATGGATACAGAGGAACTAGAATTTCCATCCATTGCTGACAGGATTGTAAAGTGGTATAACCACTTTGGAAACCAGTTTGGCAGTTTCTTATAAAGCTAAATATTTACTTCTGTCATGAGCCTGCAATTCTATTTAGGGATATTTACCCATGGCAAATGAAAACATATGTCTCAAAAAAAAAACTTGTACAAGAATTTTAAATATTGCTTTTAAGTCTATTTATTTTTTAAGAGAGTGAGAGAAAGACAGCCTGAGTTAGGGAGGCACAGAAAGAGAGAGAGAAGAGAATCCCAAGCAGGCTCCACACTGTTAGTGCAGAACCCGATGTGGGGCTCGAACTCACGAACCATGAGATCATGACTTGAGCTGAAACCAAGTCAGACACTCAATCAACTGAGCCACTCAGGCACCCCTTGTACAGGAATTTTATAAGAGCTCTATTCATAATAGTACAAAACTGGAAACAATCTAAGTGTCCGTCTATTATCTGGTGGATGGATAAATAAAACGTAGTATTGCCACACAATGAAATACCATCCAGCAAGAAAAAGGAATCGCCAACAGATTAGAGTAAATCACTGACTAATCTATAGATTCACACAACAACAAGGATGAATCTCAAAAACATCAGGGCTGAATCTGCGCAAAAGAAGCCAAACACACATACCGTATGATTCCATTATATGAAACTCTTTTTTAAAAAATTCTATAAGGGCACCTGGGGGCTCAGTCAGTTAAGCATGCGACTCTTGGTTTTGGCTCAGATCATTTCACAGTTTGTGAGGTCAAGCCCGACATCAGGCTCTGTGCTCACAGTGCAGAGCCTGCTTGGGATTCTTTCCCTCTCTCTGCCCCTCCCACATCTCTCTCTCTCTCTCTCTCTCTCTCTCTCTCTCTCTCAAAATAAACAAATAAACTTTAAAAAAAATACTATAATTCTGTATTGGTTTGCTAAGGCTGCCATACGAATACCACAGACTGGGTGGCTTAAACAACCAGAAATTTATTTTCTCACTATTTTGGAGACTTAGAAGTCTGAGAGCAAGGTAGGGGCAGGTTTAGAATCTTCTGAGTCCTCTCTCCTTGGTTTATCGATGACCGTCTTTGGTCTCCCTTCTGTGCATGTCAGTGTTCTAATCTCTTCTTCCTTTATTTTATTTCATTTCTTAAATTGTTTTAATGTTTATTTTTGAGACAGAGAGAGAGACAGAGTGCAAGCAGGGGAGGGGCAGAGAAAGAGAGAGACACAGAATCTGAAGCAGGCTCCAGGCTCTGAGCTGTCAGCACAGAGCTCGATGCAGGTCTTGAAACCCACGAGCCGTGAGATCATGACCTGAGCTGAAGTTGGACGCTTAACTTACTGAGCCACCCAGGCGCCCCATCTCTTCTTCTTATAATAACAGTCATATGGACAGGGCCCATCCATATGACCTCATCTTACCTAATCTGCCTCTTGAAAGGCTCTATCTCCCAATAAGTCACATTCTGAGGTACTGGGGGTTTGGGACTTCAACCTATAAATTTCGGGAGAGACACAATTCAGCCCGTAACAATGACAGAAAGTTGCCTTGGAGCCAGAGGAGTTTGACTAGAAAGGGACATGAAGGAACACTTTAGGGTAGAAATCATGTAGTAATTCTATATTTTAATTGTTCTCTGTCTTAGTTTGTCAATGACATGGGGTACATACATTTGTCAAAACTCATTGAAGTGAATACTTAAGATGAATGCATTTAATTATATGTAAATTATACCTCGACAATTCATTTAAAATGAAAACCTTCACAATATTTTTAGAATTTTGAATCCTAAAAATAATAATTGTTCATTGTAGAACATTTAAATTATAAAATAAGTGAAAAACAAACTATAATTACCTATAATGCTACCCTTGCCAGAATTTTGTTATATGTCATTAAGACATATACATATTACATATTTGTACATACATATCTTCTAATGGCAAAATACAACACTCACGTTTTTGCAACCTGTTTTTTCTGACTTGCCAAGATCAACACTATTTATTGTCGTTAAGTTTTATCTTATTACTTCATTTTGAATAATTTCACAAATTGTGGGCCATCATTTAATTGGCTGGTCTCAGTTGTTTGATATTTAGGTCATTTGATATTTCTCTTCTTATCATAAGCAAAGCCATGCATTTTTATAGTTAAATCTGTGCACAAATCTATAATTATTTTCTTATGCATTCTAGAGGTAGAATTTCTGGGTCAAAGGTTAGATTTTAAGGCGTTTGCTATCTCTATGTAATACATAGAAAATTGTTATCTATGGTATCACTTATTACTGGAAAAATTTATAGGAAGTATAAAAAGCATAATTAAAAGAAGTCTTTAGAAACATGTTTGCCAATTGAGAAGAGGAAAATGGTAGCCCTCTGCTGCTCTAGCTGGCATTTCTTTGAAGGCTTCCACCAACCTATCCTTCCGGTCTTGGCTAGGAAGAGATTGGACTCAAAATTTTAACATGACTAAGTTCAAAGGATGGAGCAGGAGCAAAGATGGATGACTTCTGACTCTCCAAATCTCCCTGCCCCAGGGTCAACCGGCTAATACTGGCTCTGACACTAAACAGATCCCCAGGCAAGGGGAGTTTCTGAAGCACATCCTTAGTTCAATTACAGCCCTGGCCAGTGGGTAGGAAAAATGCCTCAGTGCCCAAAAGTCCTGGTCCAACTTCAGGCAGTTAACACCTAGGGAAAGTGAACTCATTCACACCGAAGGGATATGAGCTAGTATGGCCGACACCCATTCCATCATCATCTCCTTCTGAAGCGTAGAGATCTATTAACACTTTCGTCCAGTTACTGAGCTCTCCCTTAGGGAATCAACAGCAACAACAACAACAAAAAGAAAAACATCAATAGTCAAGGAGCATCAGTCTAAAATGAAGGAAGACTGAGGCCAAGTAAATGCTTTTTTAGCACTTACAGAAAAACAAAGCACTAACTGGTTGGGAGAGGAACATATTTTTCTTTTCTACAACATTCCAAGCTCTTGCTCACGCCCCTGACTTTTGCTACACTTTCCTGATAGGGGGAAAAGTCTGTTCATCCTTCAGTCTGAAAGAAAACCTTGAGACTGGAAGTCTCCATAAAGGCAGAGCTCTTGGTGCCGGTAAAAGAACAATGTCGTGTATTGTGAACATGAGAATTGATGAGGTCAGAACCACCCCAGGGACATGAAAAGATATATTTATGTAAGAGGCAGTAGAATTTGTCTGCAATTAAGTTTTACCAAAACCCTCAAATCTGTTGTTTGGTTTTAAGCAGATGTTGAAAAGGTTTATCCTGGATTCTGTCTTTATTGATAGGATGTCTTTTGATCTGCAGCCAAATAAGAAATCTGGATGTTATTTTGGATTTGGAAATTTCCTTTAAATAAACATATTAGTTAAGTATGTAAATCTGCTTATCATCACTTTGGGCGTATTGCCAGAGTGGGAAACATCTGGGGCCTGGTGTCAGCCGACTTATTAATTCACACTTAGAGTATGTTTCACCCACGTTATTGCTGAATAATGTTATCTTGATTGCCTAAGTCAGCTGTGTCTTGACAACAGTTCGTTACAAGTTGGAGGTTTAAATTTTGACTCATGAGAAATCCACCAGGCAAGGCCTGTCTGGGCCCAGCGATTTGAGCTTCCAGCCCCCTTCAGGATTGATTTCGGAAATTAATTGTTAACATTTTGGATTATGAATGGTGGAGATCTGTGTTATTTATCTGAACTGGCCAGCATGTAATTCTGGGAAGGGATTATATGACCTCCTCCTGATAAGCACCGAAGTGGGGTCATTAATACAACTTTCTGCCGTAAAGCTCTTGCCATTTTATGGAAGTGCCTTTCCCTCCAGTTAAAACGATACTCAGTCGACTTCAACCTTTAAGTCTAGAGTGAATCATTTTTGTCTGGTGGGCTGGTGGGTGATGAATGGCTGCAGCCTAGCATTCTCACTAATACAGGTAACAGAGCATATAAATCCAGAGAGTGCTGTGATCCTCACACACTTCCAGGCCAGGAAATGAGCACCAGGGAATGGATGTGTTTGGAGAGCACCCTAAGGAAGGAAGACTTTGTGCTCAACAGAGAAAATGGTTCTAGGCATTGGTTGATGGAACAGCTGGAATTCATGGTCCAAGGTCCAGGAGAAGTGAATTAGGAGAAAGGGGAATTTCAGAGAAGCTATGATTATTTGTGTCTTCTGGTTGGTCCTTACACACCATCTGCAAGACTTCCTTCATGTATTAGCTAGGGCGGGGAGTACTAGCTACTGTAACAAAGACCCCTTCAAATTCAACAATAAAAATAAAAAACTTGTGGGGTGCAGTAAAAGCAATAGTAAGAGGGGATGTTTATTGCAATCAATGCTTACATTAAAAAAGAAGAGGGGCACCTGGGTGGCTCAGTTGATTGAGTGTTGGACTCTTGATTTTGGCTCAGGTCATGATCCCAGGGTTGTGGGATTGAGCCCCGTGTCGGGCTCCACACTGAGCATGGAGCCTGCTTAAGATTTTCCTCTCCCTCTCCCTCTGCTCCTCTCCATGTGCTCTCTCTCTCTCTAAAAATTAAAAAAAATAAGAAGAAGAAATAAATAAAGAAGAAAGTTATCAAATAAAAAGGTAACTTTACACCTCAAGGAGCTAGAAAAAGAAGAGTGAACTAAGTCCCAAATTAGCACAAGGAAGGAAGATTTTGGCTACCATGAAGTACAATGGAAGGGAACATTGTAGAGTAGTGAGGTAGGAAGTGTTGGGCAGGAGCAGGCCTATATTGGGTAAGGTAATCAAGGATGACCTCACAGAGGAGCTGCTGTTTGAACTGAGACTTGACAGATGGGGAGGAGCCTGCCATGACAGAAAAAAAAACAGCAAATGGCAAGACCCAGAGGCAGAAACAAGCCTGGCATGGTGGAGGACATTAAAGAATGTGCAGCTAGGAATAAGGGGGGGGGGCTTTCTAGGGAAGAAGCTGAGGGGACGTCAATCACACAGGGTCATAAGACGATGTTATGGAGTTTGCATTTCATAATGCAAGAAAGGGGGCAAGTGACAGGAAATAAATTGAAGCTCTTCACTACTTTCCCCCTTATCACCCTAGTTTGCATTACTGCCTCCTTTGCTCTGTCACTTTCATGTCCAGTAGCTTCAACCAAATGTTCTCCCTCATACACAGGTTTCTCTGTTTCTGCAGTGTACCTGCCCCTCCCCCTTTGACCCTGTTCATTTATTTACCTTCTGAATGTCTTCTCTTTGGCATCCAATTTCCCAATATGGTGTTTTCTCTACTCTGCAGACTTGCAATCTAATGAGGAAGGAAGGTTTGAATGGTTCTGGACCTCATTCTGACAATTGGCAATTGTCGAATGCCACACCAGTTGTCTAGTTGGAGGAGACTGACCAATTGAACCCATGTCTTCCTTTTCTCATGAATGTCATTCATTACGTTGGACTTTCCCTTGAGCCTTTCAGGGAAAGAGATGAGCCTATGAGTGAGGAGGAGCAAGAAGGAAGAATGGAAAGATTAGGAGCTGTTGAGGCCTGGGATAGTTTAGAGAGAAGAGTAAATGTCAACCAGATATGCCCTCGCCTGACCTCTGGGCTGAGAGAAGTTATCTCCAGCCACTGAGTATATTTCTCTTTCCGTCCTCAACAGGATCTTCTTCTTTCTGACTTTGTCTGTGGATTTGAGAAAAAAAAACAACAACCATTTAGGAACTTAAAATGTAAACTCACTTAGGGTAGAGAAAGTCTGGTTATCCTCTGATTAAAGAATAAAAATAATGGTGTCCTTTCTCTCCCTACACACACACACACACACACACACACACACACACACACACACACACACAATTTGTCAACAGCTGGTCAGAATTGGTTGCTGGATTCCACTCCGCTATAGGTCAGGTAGATTCTATCTTTTTACTGGAGTGGAATGTGACTCCTCTGGGGTTCTTACTTTACTTTTTCATCTTTTCTTTCTTTCTTTTTTAAATAAAATAAATTATAGGAGTAATGCAGCAAGTTACAGCAACGAATGATTGGAGTCTTAGAGGACAAGAAGGAAGGTGGATCTGGGCTTCTTGCCTAGAAAACGTACATGCCTTTTATCTTAGAAAGAAAGAGTTGACACTTAATTTCAGGTTTCTATAGCAAGGAGGATAATATGAGCCTCAGATTTTTCCAGATTCTCTTGAGGAAGACGGCTCAGGGTGGTTTCTGAGGATACCTTAGATACTCAAGCTTACTTGTTCACCTATTGTGATGGTTGGAGAAGCTTCTTATATTCCTGCTGAGGAATTAGGCCAAGTTAAGCAAGATCCCCATACAGATGACTTCAGAGAGTCAAGAACGAATATATCCTTTGCTCTTCAAAACGTGATTTGAGAACCAGACAAATATTATGTAATCATTAAGAATTTATTGATCACCCACTCACCATTGGATCCATACCAGACAGACAGGATCTCTAACAGTAATATCTAGTTGAGGAATGGAGGCACATCTTTGTTGTATTAGGATTCCTTTCATCTCAAATGATGGAAAACCTAATCCTGACTAAAACAAAAATAATAATATTAATAATAAATTGCTGATATGTATGAGTGAAAAACCCAGGATTAGGGTTGTGTGTTATTAGTTAGTTGTTAATGAATGATAACTCACCTCAACCTATAGTAGCTTAGCACAACTACTTATTTAGCTCAAAATCTGTGGATCGGCAATCAAAGCTGGGTTCAGTTGGATGGTTATTCCAGTCTCCTGGGCTCCCTCATTCAATTCAGTCTCCACTGGGCTGTTAGTTGTGGATGGGCTTCTGACGGTTGGCTGGGCTGCTTGGCTGTCCTCCACAACATCTCTCACCTCCTAACAGACTAGCCCAGGCTTAGCTGCATGGTGGCAGGATTCTGAGATAGAGTGATAGCACACACCATCACTTCTGCTGCATCGCGTTGGCTGAAGCAAGTCACGAGACCAGCTGGATTCCAGGGGTAGGAAAAAATCTCCACCTCTTGACGCTCTCAGTAAGAGAATGTGCAAAACAACAAAAGGTTTGGATGCAGAGAAGTGTAGAATCTTGTTTATATTTTTCCCCAATCCATCTCATTAAGGCTGGCTTTAGGTAAGGTTGTCCTGGGGCCTTGAGCAATGTCATCATTCTACTCTGTTGACTTCAGCCTCAGGCTCCACCGTAGCTGCAGCAGTTCTAGGCTCCCACATTCAACTCTAGTGGAAAAGAACAGCCCATCTGATCACTTACCGCATCTCAGTCTTATCTGCGCATATAACTAAACCAATCTGTGTGGCCAGTGCATTGCACTGCATTGATTGACCCAGTCCTGGTCACGTGTTCCATCCTTGTGCTGGGAATGGAGCGCCATGGAACATGTAATAAAGCCTTCAAAATTGGTGGCTCTTGCTCGAAGGAATAACGGGTGCTGCAGGTGATAGTCATGAGGGTGAAATGAGAACAGACATCCATAACACGCCCATCACGGAACACGACACATTTGCTGAGGCTCCATTTGCTGGTTATGTAGGATAATGCAGTAGGTTAGAAGTTCAACGCATCCACATCTGAATCCAGATCTTCAGATACCAAACCCTACATTTTGGCTTGAATTATTTTTCTCCTCAACACAGGGCATAATTCTACCTGATACAAGGGTTAGACGGTCCTGCCTGGAGGGGCTTTTACTTTGTAATAGAAACATCACCCTGATGGCAGCTTTGGCTTTTCGCGATCATCTTCTACATGTTGTGGGATCAATACACTTTCAAACACTTGCCCATTCACCAAGGCATTATCTCCCCAAACTTCTTTGTCCCTGCTTATATTTGTCAACTTTACAATCCTTTTATTACCAGCAAAAGCTTTGGGAAGCAACAAATAAAAGCAGGGATTATAAAAGGATTCTTATTAAAGCATTCTTTCTTTGAGCACAGAGTACAATGGCCTCCGTTCTCCCCTTGTGAAAAGATGTGTTTTCTTGTTTAATTAGAACAGACCTCTATTCCATTAGAAGAGGACAAGTAGGGCAGCAGGATTGAGACTCCAGGCCCCAATGGAAAAAAAGGGGGGGTATTTATTTCAGCTCCAGCCAACTTTAAAAGCATATTGTAACTTTGTGAAATAGTCTATCATATTTGGGATGAATGAATACATGTAAAGCACCACATCCCTGCCACATAATTGGTCATAGTCCCCACTTTTTGTTGTTGGTTTTGTTTTTGTTGTTGTTGTTCCTTTGCAATTAGAGCTTGTGTTGGAGAAATGCAAAGCCAAGTGCATCAATTAGGGTCCTAGCAGGAAACAGATGGTACACTCAATTTGGATAATTCTAGGGGAGCTTAGTAAAGGAATTATTTTCAAAGATGGGAGCAGGGTTAAAGGAAACCACAAGGGACAGTGCTGTACCCCAGAGTTAGCAGTGTGGGGAATTGTCTCACTTAGAGCAGGGGTTGGCAAACTACAGCCATGGGCCAAATCTGGCCCACGACCTGTTAATGAGAATAAAGCTTTATTGAACATGCCTATTGTCTGCAACTGCCTTTGCAGTTCAGAGGCAGAGTTGAATATTGTATCAGATCGCTTCTCTGCCTTTTGGCTAAGATCAAGTGAATATTGCATCAGAGACTGTTTGGCCTCTAACACCTAAAATATTTACTTTGGCCCCTTACAGAAAAATGTTACATCAGGGCTGGGACAATGCGTGGACCCAAGCATCACAACTGCCTTAACTTTTGCAACTAGCCTCCCTAACTTGCCTTAGTCTCAGCCTGATTTGCTGATCTTGGGTGCAGAGAGTAGTTATATGGAGAGAGCTGCCTGGCAGGAGCTGTGGCTTTCTAGAGACAGATGTAACCAATACATGGCAACTGTACAGATGAGGAGATGGTGGACAAACCATACAACCTGCCTCCAAATCCTCAAATGGCCTCATTCACTTGGAAGGCACAGGACCAGGGAGCCAGTTGATCGGGTCCATAAAGATCAGCTTCCTGGGGAACAGGGTAGTTTGAAGAAAGGTGCAGAGCATCCTCGGGGGCAGACCTGAGGACAGGCAAGAAGAGAGGTAAGTGGGAGAACTTGTTCCAAATCCTAAGGGCCCCCAGCAATCGTTCAGCCCAAAGAAACTGCATTAGCAACACATCAAGTTGTTTCGATATACACAATTGTTTTGAAATATACAATATACAAAATTTTGATTTGTAAAGTATATCTCAGTAAAGCAAGAAGAAAAAAAAAGACACTGCATTAAAAATTGGAAGGGATGTTTGCTGGCTTATTTATTCAAACACTTATTTTACTCTTCCAAAACAGGAAACCCATCCCAGTTCTGAGTTATATAAAGACAGGGTGAACCTTTCCTTCCCCATCCACACATCACATGTATCATGAAGTGGCCATTCTGTGATTGTGCACTTAAAGTCTGTTTTCCCCACTGTGGGCTCTACCATTCACCAATCTATTCCCATACCCAGTCCAGTGCCTACTATAGAGCAGTAGTTCAACAAATGTGTGTTGAATAAGTTCACTGAAGACAGAATACGTGAAATACTTTGCACCTAAAGATGACAGTATGTCTACGGGATGAAGGGTATATGGGCAAAAAGGAAACATGAAAAGTAGTAATGTGGAGATCCTCTTATCAGAAGCAATTGGGACAAACAGGTAAAGCTGAAATTTGGAATGATTAAAAAAACACATTGCTTAAATATGTAACTTTTTTTTTTTTTTGAGCCGCATGTCAGGCTCCACACTGAGAGTGCCAAGCCTGCTTACAATTCTCTCTCTCTCCCCCTCTCTGCCCCTCCCCCACTCGCGCGCGCGCGCGCGCGCACACACACACAGACTCTCTCTCTCTCTCTCTCTCTCTCTCTCTCTCAAAATAAATAAATTAGAAAAAAAAAAGAAATGATACATGGAGAATCTTTAGGAACAAGAAAACTTGAGAAATGTCTATTTCCTGCCTTAGTTCCTCAGTTTCTCCTTTCTCTTCCCTCTTCATTTTTCTAAACTCTCCCTGAAGGAAGGGATGAGGGTTTTAGGGTCAGGTGTGGGGCTGAAGAAACTATTTCTGCCTGTCCTATATCCTCTATCCCCAGCCATATCAGGTGATAGGCCAGTAGAAGCCGGAGTGAATGCTGATCACTCAAGGTCATCTCAAGGCCATCTCCAGTAGTTGTTATGAGAACTCCTGAAAAGCATCTCTCTGGGGGACTTGTCTAAGTCTCTTCAGGAAAGGCTCTGTGGTATCCAGCAATGCTGATTCTTCTCGAACTTCTACCTGCACCTGTATCACCAAGGGATCTTGTGAACTGCAGATTGTGATTCTTTAGTTCTAAAGGGGGGGCCCAAGATTCTATACTTCTGAAAAGCTTTCAGGTGATAACAAAGCTGCCTGTCTTTGGACCGTGCTTTGAGTAGTGAGATTCCGGGGTGGGGTGGGGGGTGGAAATGAGGATACAGGGCCATGAACTTCAGTAACAATCTTGGATCTACTACCGGGGGAATTGCAAAGCTTGGGCAAAATGCTTATCTTTTCCAAAACTCCATTTCCTCATCTATAAAGCAGCAACAATAATCATACCACCCCCATGATGTTGTTGCAAGACTTAAATGAGATCACATACGTGAAAAACTTTGTTAACCAGAAAGCCCTGCTTTATGAGTAGCTCTTCCGACTGAAAGCACCAGGCTCTCTCTTTCTCAACCAGAAGAGAAGCACTAACTCTAGCCCAGGTACACATATGTGTGGGCAGGGAGCTTGATGGGAGGGTTGGGGGTGGCCCCAAAGCTAAGGAAAGTTGGTATAAATGGTTGGCGTGAAGGCATCTTAACCAAATAGAACCTGTTAAACCAGGCCACAAGCAGTGAGACCCCACTTCTTCTTACGGGATGCGGTGATAAAGAAATTACATAGTTATTTGAGAGGAACATAAATAAAGATTAATAGGTTAATGAGTTATTTTCCTTTCATTACTACACTATTGTACTTTATTATAATTGCTTTGCACTCATTTAATTAAATTTGAACCGGGGCCAACACAAGATAATTTGTTTTCCCTGTACTGAACAATGAGTATGCAGATTGGATGTACTGAAGCAGTAATCAGCCCTCTGTTTGCAACACTTTCCTACTCTGAGTAGACATTATAATTGATAATTTGATTGTTGCAGCACTCTGTGCAATATATTTTAAAGCAACATTAACATAATGGAAATTATGTTGTGAGCTTAATCTCAGCTTTTCACTGAGCGGCTATCTGGCTCCTCGGTAAAAACCAGTGAGGGTCTGACAGCAGCAGATCTTCGCCTGTCTCCGTCTCTTTCTTTCTCTTTCTCTCTCTCCCTGCCTCTCTCCCTCCTTTCTTTCTTTCTTTCTTTCCATTCTCTTCTTTCCTGCTCCTTCCTCCCTCCTTTTCATCCTTCTTGTTCCCACACTTTTTCAATTTCCTCTTCCTTTCTTTTCCTTCCGTCCCTCCTCCCATAACCACATCCACTTTCTTCGCTTGCTAGCTTCTCTGGATCCACCGAAGAAGGCTGAAGGATGACACAGGGAGAGCTGAAGGCCGAGAGCAACCACTCCCCAGCTGCATTTCCTAATTTTGACACCCATCCACATCTGGGGCATTTGGGAAAAGCCTTTCCCAGAAACAACCGAATGAGAAATTATTCAAGGTGGTCGGCCCGACAGCCGGCTGTATACTCTGTGCTGTTGATACATGTAATGGATTGATTCACATGGTGGTCGTGCACTCTTTGAGGGCATCGCTGCAAATTTTGGCAGATGTGGGGGAAAAGCCGCTGACATTTCCTTTGTCTAAAATCCATTCTTCCCTCGGAGCTGCAAACACTTTCTTGAAAAGATGCAGCATTTACTCTTCTGCATACATTCTGGGAACTCCTTCTCTCTCCGGCCCAAGGGCTTCCTGTCCCACAATGGAAACTAGGTGTGACATTTTGTTTAATAATCCCGGGCCAGAGAGCTTGAGCACAGGTGGGGAAGCCCTGTGTCCAGGTGACTTCTGTTGAGTTTTCATGACTCTGTAAATATTTGTTTCTGTGTTTGTTCTGGGAGGAAAAACACCTGTGAGTGGTTGGAAACGACCGTGTTGGTTTTGGAAGAGCCTCGGGAGGGGATTCTGAGAGTTCTTTGTCCTCCTCCAAACTGTCCGGGCCCTGATTTGTTACAAAAACCAAATTTTTTTGAAGGAAAGCCTGCTCTTAAATCTCCTTGCTCTTTCTAGGGCCTGTGCAGCCACACTCTGGTCTCCTATTATATTTTCAAACTCCCGGTCAGTGTGGAGGCAAAATGCCACAACCCAGAGCGTGTTCCTTTGGTGTGGGCAGCTTTGCAGAGAAGGCAGATGTATCTCTGGAATGCAGTCACTGACTCCGGGGAACACTTGAGTGTCAGCAGTGACTCTGAGTGTCTTGCGTGGGTTTCCCCCCCCCCCCCCTTCTCTTTCTGTGTTTTTATTTTGCATAGAAACTTGCACTAGAATTTGATTTATTCACACACCAATTACCCAGTTCAGAAGCAGCACTTCTAAATTCGATTTTCCACTCATGGGCTCCTTATCTGGTCCGGGAGGGCATCTTATATATAGCTTCTCATTTGCCTCAGACGGACTTCTCTCAGCTGGGTTTACTGTTCTAATTATTACTATTATTTTTTTAATGCTTATTGTTTTACAGAAAAGGGGCCAAAGACTGGTGTTTTGACATTCCAGCCCATTAAAAGGAAGAAGAAGGAAAAAGAATGAAGAGAAAACTCCAATCTGCCTGCATGGAGTGTGCTTCCTCTTGTTCAGATGCCGTGTTTACGTTGAGATGCCCACAGCTGGGATGTGGTCCCAGCCTACAGACACAATCCTGGCTTCTTGCATCAGCCCCCCCCACGGTCCCCAGCCTCCAGGGACATTGCTAAGGAAGCCTGCTCCCAAACAAGGACCCGCAGGCGGATTCATGGAGCGCAGGTATCGGTCTTGAGGTGTCGGGCAGTTTCCCGCTTTGAGAAACCAGGGCGGAGAGGCTCTCTCTCCAGGTCCTGGCCACGGATTCCTGGCATCTGCAGCCTATACAGACATCATCACACTTTAGGATATTCGGCTTGGCTCCTCGATTTGTATCTATCATAATTTGGTTTCTAGGACTAGGATTCAAGTGCAAGTGACTTCTTTGGAGATGATCCCGGCGCACACCAGGAGGGGAATGAGGAATTGAGACGAGGCAGAAGGACGATCAATGAACGATGTGTCATCAAGCCAGCGGGCAGTTGGGGAACTCCAGAAGCCACTGCAGAACGAGCACCACGGAGTTATGCCACCGAGGAAGAGGAAGCAGGTGGCTATTTATACAGATGCTCTTGTCAATCACTGGCTGAGGGTTATTCCTTGGGTGGTGGTGGGCTGGCGGGGGGCGGGGAGGCATTGATTCTCTGGGATGTGTGCCCAGCTGCACACGGAGGCGGGACAGGCTCTGGGTGCCCGAGAAGGATCTCAGGTGAGATGCAGATGACGGCAATTGGCAGGTGGGCCATTGCAATGCACACGAGACACTAGGCTAAAGCTCCAGAGGATGGCAGGGTGCGTCCTGGCAGCCTCTGCTGGAGCTTTGCCCGCTAGCCTCTGCCTAGGTCGTACGGTAGTCCCCCCGATCTCTCCGCACTCGCTTTCGGAGCTACCTGTGGCCAACTGCGGTTCAGAAGCAGACGGTGCTCCTTTTGACGCAGATTCGGAAGGTCGGTGGTGATGCTGCATCGGGTCACGTGCCCAGGTCATTCTCCTCACTGCGTCTTGTCACCTAGGGATTTCATTGTCTCACATCATGGCAAGACACAGAAAGGTGAGTGCAGTGAAAGAGGATATTTTGAGATGGAGAGAGAGACCACATCCCCATCACTTTTATGACGGTAAATTGTTAGAATTATCCTACCTTATAATTAGTTATTGTTGTGAATCCCTTACTGTGCCTAATTTGTGAATCACACTCTGTCATAGATATATAGGTACAGGAAGAAAACACAGGATATTTGCAGTCTGGTACTATCTTTGGTTTCAGGCATCCATTGAGGGGCCTGGAACGTACCCCCCACACGTAAGGGGGGACTCCTGTGCCTACAACGACAAAGATGTGTGCTGAGCTCGTGCATCTGTGTTCCGTAGTGCCCGCCTGGACACGAACATTTATCATCCATTCAGCCCTCTCGGTGGATGTAATGCTAAGCACACCGCGAGGTCAGCCCCCTCAGTCTTTACGACAACGCCACGGGTAGGTACCGTTATCTACACCTCATACATGAGGAAGGGAAGGCACTGGGGTGTTGAGCAACTCGCTGAAATGGTAGCATCAGGGTATTCAAACTTACAGCCTGGCACCCGAGACCTTCCCTTGGGGTGCTGTGCTGGACTGCCCCTCACAACTTTCCAGTTCGAATCTGGAAGCTCTGGAGACCACGGCTCCCCCAACTATCACCGCCATTTATTGACTCCATCACCTGCGTCCCATCCTCCAGTTCACGGTCTTACTTTCGTTCCGTTGTGCCGACTTCCTCGCTGGGGCTGAGTGGTATGCGTTGTTCGCCCCATCCTAGAGCTCAGGAGAGTGAGGTTCAGAGAAGTGAACTTGCACAGCTGGTGGGTGAAGAGTCAGGGTTCAGACAGAGGCACGTGCACACCAGACCCCCCAAGCCATGGCTCCAAGATGCGTTTTTCACCCGGCGCCACCGCAGCAGGGAGCAAGCAAGGAAGGAAGGACATCCAAGAGAGTAGCACCCCCTGACTTGCCTCAGAGCAGGCAGAGGGGTCAAGGGCCAGGCAAGAAAGGAAGGTCATTAAGGAAATCACGGACCCTCCCCCCACCCCCCCCATCACGGATGTGACATAATGAGGTGAGGTGGTTGCTATTTCCTAACCAACTTTGATAATATCCAAAGTGCTTTATAATCTACTTCCCTTTCACCTGGTACACTGGCCAGACTACCTTGATGCAGTGGAGCCTGCCAGGCTGTCAGAAGCCACCCCTCCAATACTTTTTTGAAAACCCTTCCATCAGCCCCCTGAGACTAACAACACAGCCCCACGGTGTCCCACAAGTTGGACTCTGGGGGTTGCGTGCATGTGCACGAGGACAACAGCCATACCCTGCCCAGGGCGCGTGGGGGTGCTGGAACAAGTGGGAGAAGGAGGGCTAGCCCGGGTTCCACCAAAAGACATGCTGGGCACTCAGGGTGGTGCTTATGGAGGAGCTTCCTTATCTCTTACCTTTCCTTCCCTAGCACCTTCTCCCCTTTTCTTCTCCCTTTGTCTCTTGCTTCTTTTATTTCCTTTCTGGAAAAGGAAGCCCCGTGTGGTAGAACAAGCACTGTCCAGGAAATCCAGAGACCTGGCTGTATAGTCAGCAAAAAATGAAAGATGCCTTGTTCCAGGGCGGCAGTCCCAGCCCTGGGTTTCTGTCGCCGACCAGCCAAATAGCCGCCTTCTTCTCTCTAGATTTCAGCCCCCAAATTGTAACCACAGGACAGATGCATTAGATCAGGGCTTCAGGCTTTTTGAAAAGATAAAGTTTATTTACAACTGTTTACAATTACAGTAAAACCTTGGTTTGTCAGCATAGTTCGTTCTGGAGACTTGCTTGAAATCCAAAGCACTTGCCTATCAAAGCGAATTTCAAGAACCGTTGGCTCAGTTATGATCCTGTGACGTTCGGTGCCACCTACTACTCGTATTACAAGACACTGCTAGTTTATCAAGTTAAAATTGATTGGAAATGTTTGCTCGTCTTGAGGAATGCTCGCAGAACAAGGTACCCGCAATACAATGTTTTACTGTATTTTTGAGCCTATACTTTGCAGATAGTAGATTTTACATTAAAAAAAAAAATTTCAAGACTATTGGCCTTCCTTGAAAAAAATAGGTCCGGTCACACGGGACCTACAGTCTTCATGCTAGTTGTCTGTTGGCACTGAGTTCCTTTGCCTCTTCTAGATGGAGCATGCGTTCACCACCCAGAGCTCACAGTCACTTGGTCTTACCCCCACCCTGCTCCTGGGTTTGTTAGAGGCTGGGGAAAAGACAGAACCCACAGGCACCTTAGAAGCTCCTAAAAATGCATATGGATAGAGGATTTCTTTTTTTTTTTTATTTTAATGTTTATTTTTGAGACAATGCGAGAGACAGAGTGTAAGCAGTGGAGGGACAGACAGAGGGAGACACAGACTCTGAAGCGGGCTCCAGGCTCCGAGCTGTCAGCCCAGAGCCAGATGCGGGGCTCGAACTCACAAACCGAGCCGTGAGATCGTGACCCGAGCCGAAGCCAGACGCTTAACCGACTGAGCCACTCAGGAGCCCCCGGACTGAGGATTTCTAAGCCTTGCCTTCTCTGTGTGAGAAAGCCTGAAAACAAGGCGAAACAAAAAGCCAGCCCAACCTGACACTGAGTGCAGCCAGTGGCAGAAACGCCATGTCCTGCACACACCATTTTCAAGGTGTCTTCACACATGGGAGCTCCGGGATTCTCCCACCCGGGGAGGCACAGGTGCCAGGTTCCTGCTCAGCACATTGCAAGATGAGGAACCTGAGCTGCAGGGAGGGGAGGTGACGCGCCCACAGTCACAATGCTGCCATTGTCAAGGGCTGAATCAAACTCGGGTTTGCTCCCTCCTGCCCGGTGCTCCTTCCCCTCTACCAGGAAGTCTCTCCGTCTCAATTTGAATACTAGCTGTTTCCCCACTACATTGTCCATTTGGTTCCTCTAACAGCTTGGCAGGTGTGCTGGGCAGCTGCTACTAAACCCATTTCAACAGATGAGGAAACTGTGGTGGTGTGGCCTGTTGGCATAAAAGCAAAGCAAGAAATTTTCCCTGGCATAACTGGAGGGAGAATGGGAGGGGTGAGTCTCACTCTCTCCCCTCCCCCTCCCCTCTCTCCCCCCCTCTCTCTGGGTGGGGGAAAGGGGGACCCTATTACACTCCCCCCGCCTCCTCTTTTTCTTCTTAAGAGAGAAAAAAAAAGGGGCAGAGAAAAGGAAAGATTAAAAAGTACCAAACACCAATCGTACTCACTTTGCAAATTTGGAAACAGCAGTCCTGGATTCTTTTCTCTTTTTCTTCCCTCCCTTCCTTCTTTTCTTTTTACTATGAAAACAAAGAATTATCTAATGGCATTTGAGCTTTTCAAGACACTGCATGGATTTCTCGGTGGTTCTTACCCAAATACATAAAAGGCAGAGTGGGATGCTGAGTTGTACTTCCCAAGTTAGGATACTGAATCAGTCATGGAACTAACAAGCACAGTTTCACACACTGGCTTAGAAACGACAGTCAGAGGGAACCCCAGATTTCAGAGCGAACCAAGCTAAGTCTCTCAGAATTGCTGTTCTGGTTTGGGGAACATCTACAATGTGCCAGGTATCTCCTGGGTACTTTATAGACAAAACCTTTAAATCCACAAAATATTCCTAGGAGGGCATTTGTTATCTGCATTTCCCTACTGAGGAATCGGAGGTGGGCCAAAAATGTCTAGAATGCTGCCCAAGGTCATCCCACAAGCCTGGGTCTGACTTTAAAACCCACATTCCCTCTACCACACTGAGTTTGCAATAGAAAAAAAAATGCACCCCCTCCACCAATATTCCTGTGAGTCAGGGTCTTTCCTTAATCCATTTATCCCCAGTGACTCTTTCTGTGTGTTTGGGGGGTTCCTACAAATCCTTTGGGGGTTGTCTGAAGGATAGATCATGTTTGGGCTACTTTGCCATCAAATAAACTTCAACAATATAATCAAAATCCTAAATAGTAGCCAATAGTGTACTGGAGTCAGCTCTCAGTTCTCCACTCATCTTAGGCTGTCACTTTTAATGTCCCTTTGGAAGGGATAAAGCCAGTTTAAACTAAGTAACGAACATTCAGGAAGCAAAACACCCATGCCACACCCTTGACATGGTGTACTAGGGAGGAGGGAGTAAACATTAACCAGAAAGCAAATACGGAAACATCAGAGAGGTGGTGCATGGAGCAAAAAGCAAGCAAAGTCGGGTAACAGTAGCTAAGCTCATGGACTTGGAAATCAGCCAAAGTCTGGGTTCAAATCCCTCCTTTGATACTTACTAGCTGCCTGGTATTAGGCAAATTACTTAACTGGTTTTAGCCTTCATTTTCTCTGTAAATCTGGGGTGATAATAATACGTTCCTCTGAGTCTTGTTATATAGATTAAATGTTATAATGTATAGAGCATGTTTGGGAGAGTGCCTGGCATTATTATTATGGGCTCAATCAATGATAGCTGTTATTATATACAATCAAACTGCAATTAACCTATTTTCAGACTCTCTCCTCTCAAATTTCGTCACTGTGCTCATATTTCAAGAAAAAGGTCACATCGGAGGTTTTTTTTTTATTATTATTATGCTATTCTTTTTACATTTCTGGAGCATGTTCTGTGGTCACTACAGATTCGAGCTAAATTGCCCACAATGTGAATATTCGCCATAGCAAGAAGAGTGGCTCCTCTATGAAAAGCAGGTGAGACTGTAAGCACAGAAGAAAGAGAGTGATATGTCCATTGGACTCAACCTGTGGAAGAGAGCAGGTGGGTAGGAAGCCAACAGGTTTTGGGAAATATATGCAGAATGGAACTTTGGGGAGAATGCCAACTGTCTCTCCACCCACGCCCCAGTCCTGGGTGGGGGCACCCCGGTCAATTGATATCACGCAGAAATGGAAACTGGCAGGGACTGGAAAAGAGCGGCCAGAAGACGTAGAGAAAATAAGCCCCTAGTTCATCAGAGGCAGGATGAAAGCTGACGCCACTCCTTCCTGAAAAGAGAAAATGAGGGTATCCGATAGAACGGTGCTTGGTATCTGCAATCAATGCAGCGATTCTGGCCGGGCACAAAAGTCTACTGTGCCATTTTGGATGCCCTATTATGAAAAGGATACTGTGCCATTAGTGAGGCCCCGTGCAGTACAGCCCAAGTGACCGGGGGGCACAAAGATCCACGGATATTTTAAAGGGGAAGTGGAAACAGACTGGCACTCTCCAGGAAACGAGACACAGAGAGGTGGGAATTCACAGAGGGACATGGCATCTGGAAGTGAAGACAGAATAAAAGC
Organism: Felis catus; assembly: GCF_018350175.1. Lineage (NCBI taxonomy): Eukaryota > Metazoa > Chordata > Mammalia > Carnivora > Felidae > Felis > Felis catus. The sequence continues at coordinate 30,375,630 of NC_058382.1, read as the reverse complement.
TAAAAAGGATATTGGAGTTCATTCGTCTGTCTCCCTGCCTATCTTCTGCTTCCTCTGAACCTAGGTTAAGGCAGGATGGTCCAAAAGACCATTTATTTATTAATGAGGGCACTTAAAAAAATACTAAGCATTTACCCGGGAACCAAACAGAGCACAGACAGGAGAATAATGAGTTGTGGAATCAGGGTAAGAAATGCCTACAATGGGGCGCCTGGGTGGCTCAGCTGGTTGAGTGTCTCAGTCTTGACTTTAGCTCAGGTCGGGGTCTCGCGGTTCGTGGGATCAGGCCCCGAGTTGGGTTCCACTCTGACAGTGCAGAGCCCACTTGGGATTCTCTCTCTCCCCCTCTTTCCCATCCTCCACTTGTTCTTTCTCTCTCTCTCAAAATAAATAAACATTTTTTTAAAAAGTGCCTACAACAACCGTTCCAATGACTTTGGAATAGCGTCAAATAGCTGGAGAAAAGGAGAAGGGAAACCAAGAGATACTGAGCAATTGATATGCTTCAGAACTGGCTCTGAAGTCAAACGCCTCAACCGTCACTCATTAGCTGTGGAACTTTGGGCAAGTCCCTCAACCTCTCTGAGCCTCAGGAACAACGTAAGCCCCGACTTCATTGTGTTTTTGTGAACATAAGAAATAACAATGTGTATGAAACACCTAGAATAGTGCCCACCATGGAATGGGCCCCCACAAGGTGGTGGGCATTGTTGCCGTTATGATCGGTGTCGTTCATGTAGCGCGCCGGGGAGAAGGGCCATGTTTTACACGTGAGGAAATCCCGGCTCAGAGAGGTTAGATAATTTGCCCAAGGTTGCACAGGCAGTAAATAGTGGAACTTGTACTTGACCCCTGGTTTGTCTGACATACTCCCTCCCCATCCCGCCCCATGGCAACTGACAAAAAGGAAGACAAAATCCTTGCTTCATCTATGCTTAATCCACGCTTCCTTCATAGATAATACATTTTCTAGGAACCTAACTCATTAGCACATACTTATATGGTTTCTACAGCTCTGAGGCCTCCGCAGGCCTCGGTGAAAACCTGACTTATATTTGGGGATCCTGGGAAATGGACGTCCCCAGAAGCCAAGATAAGTAGAGCAATGGAGACTGCATGCGTTACAAATGGATAAAAATAGCATTTGAGACGATGGTTTGGAGAGAGAGGGGTCAGTTATTTGGCAAGTGACTACAGAGCATCTCTGAAGACTGGTAAAGCTTCTGTGCACACGGCCATGTTGCCTCCTTCAGCAAGTTTACTGTCCTTCTGGGACCTCTCTTCCTCCTTCTTTCTTGCTTCCCAGCTCAGAGCCTAGGTTTTGTTGAGGACAGTCTAGCTCTAACAATGGATTGTGTCTGGCCTCAAGCAATCTGGACAACCCATTCTCCTTTGCCAGTGATAGGCCATGGATGGGTGTGTGTCCCAGTTTTAGCCAGGAGATGTAAGCAAATGTCTGCAGGAAACTCCTAGGCTCTCTTGCTCTGGCAAGAGGGGGTATGTGAGAAGAACCTTTCTTGGTTCCTGCTTGGTATGCTGGGTATGAAGATGTGATGCCTGGAGCCACAGCAGCTGTCCTGCAGCCATGAGGGGAGACATTGCTGACACATTGAGAATGGCAGATCAGGAAGAAAGAATGAGCCTAAGTTCTCAGTGACATCATTAAACTGCTGTGCCAATCCTGGAACCACTTGTTTCCATATACCTTGCTCTGTCAGTAAACTAAAGGTTTTTGTTGCCTTCCCATTGCTAGTTGGCATTTCTATTACCAGACCAATAAAATGAGACTACCCCGGAATGGGACCAGGTTATGTGTGTTTTAAATATTCCCAAATCACCCTAATAAGGTTAGGGTTCAGAACCACTTTTCTATCCCCTGAAAAGCTTAAGCATCGTGAGACGTGTTCCAGCTATTCAGAAGAGGAAAAGACTTCTTTCTGGGCGGATTAGCAGTGAAAACATTTGGGAGAAGGTAGCATTTGGTCTGACCTGGGTGGGATGGGTAGGGTCTGAGCCTATGAGGATAAAAGAAACTGGTACCCGAGGGAGCAAAGCCCTGAGGAGCACAGGCTGTATATGGGGATGCTCAAGTAGCTCACCTTGGCTGCATCACAAGGCATGAAAAGTAGGCGATGAGGCTGGAGAGATGGTTTGGGGCTGGACTGGGTATTGGGTGGTGGTTTAATGCCATGCTAAGGACTTGGCGCCCAAGACTGAGCTAGTTGCTAGAGATGATGAAAGAGAAGTTTAAGACCCAGCCTGGTCCCTGAAATGTTTCCAGAGTAGTGGGGATGTCAAGGGTTACTCGTGACACTCTCAGGAAAACAAATGTGCCATATATAATTAAGCTCCCCAGGTGCCAGCACAGAGAGAAATAGCCTTAGGATGTCAGAGTCGGGAGAGAATGGCGTGGGGTAGAACAGGATCGCGAAGCTGTAGGATGCTAGAGGCGGGTGGATACCTATTGGCACAGTGTCTCACTTTCTAAATGATACTGGAATGCTGTCTATGCCACTCCTGGGAAGTGAGCCCTTGGACTCTGTCTAACCTCTTCTGGCACAAAGACTTCACTGGTTAGAATCTATTATTAGACAGTTTCAATGATCATCCAGTTTTTTATTACATCATACCAGAATCAATCTTTTTAAAGCTTTAGCCCACTGACCCTTGTTTTACTCTACTAGTCTAGGGTGAGATGAGTTGAATTATTGGTTCTACTACTCTGTAATGTTAATGCATTCAGCCCCTTCCCACAGTCTCATAGTGAATAAAGTATACTTTCCTGACCCCTGACTTTGAGATGGCTTGATTCGAGCAATTGGGATGTTGGTGGATGTAATGCCAGCAGAGGCTCTTAATGTATGTGTCCATTTGGGAAAGCACTTTTGTACTCTTCAATCACGATGAGGAAAATATTCCCAGGGGCACCTACTGATTTCCGAAGAAAAAGAAACACATGGGACGAAACTGACCCCAACCATGACCTTGATCCAAGCACAGCAGAAACATCATCGGATCAAAGTCCAGCTCACCTGTAGAGCTGCAAGAAGTAAACAGATGTGGTTAATAAGCACTCATGTGGCAACGGCTGACTAAGACATACGGCGACAAAGAACAGGTTTGCTCCCTTCACACCAGAATGCTCTTCAAATAGATGGAGGTCACTATTATTCCCCCCCAAATATTATCATTTTGTTCTCATATATCCCAGTGCCGATAACCATTTCTTGTGTGGCGTGCGTTCCAAACCTTCCTGAATGTAATTGCTCACTCTTTCACCCAGAACTGAGCACACGGTGCTCCAGATGTAATGTGCTCCTTGCAGAACCTATTAGGATTATCACTGCCCTTCAACTGAAAATAATACTTTATTACCACACGTAAAATTGCTTTAAATAAAAAAAAAAAACCAAAAACTTCTGTTGTTGGATCATATGGAGCTTTGGGTTGATTAACCCTCTGACCTTTTCTGAGTCAATCACTGTCAGTCTGGCTCTCTGAACCTATACTTACACAGTTGATGTTTTTTTTGGATGTATTTAATATACAGATTCTATTACTCTTAAATTGTATATGGCTGTTCCTGACCTAACAACCTGGCCTGTCAATACAATTTGAATCCTTATTCTGTCATCAAACATATCAACTGTTCCTTTCCTACTTAGGCCATCCATAAATTTGGTAAGTATGCCTGCTATGTCCTCCTCCAAATCATCACAAGAACAAATATTAAACACAACAGTGGTAAAAACAAGAACCTAATGGCATATCTCTAGAGACTTCCAGGATGAATATGAGTAGGTTGGTTGAAATTGAGTAACAAATCCCTTTTCAACTATATCGTCATCCTGTCTGTGTTTTGACATGTTGTCCACAAGAATGTTATGAGTGACATGGCCTTGCTTATAACAGTATATATCAGTGAAGTAACTTTATCAAAAATGGAAATTGGTTGGAACAGCAGGATCTGCTCTTGGAGAACTGATAAGGGGTCTTAGTAATTAGTTCTTTCTTTTCTGTGTGCTTATCAACATTGTTTAATAATTTGTACCATCTAACTTTCAGGAAGCAACATTGGAATAATATCTCCAGTCTGGCGAATGTATCTTTAAAAATTTTTATGAAATTTATCATTGATGAGTAGTGTAATTTGGTACAATGTAATCCATGATGATGTGTCTTATCAGGACACTTCCCCTGGACTTGACCCCATCTTTCTCACTGTCTTGCGGACCAGAGGCATTGTGCACCACACCAAATCCAACCTGGCCTTGCCAGCAGTTGGATAGCCCCAACCTAGACATGTACTGCTCCTATATGAAGCCAGGCTCCTACAGCTTGTGCACATGCTGAGCTGCCCCTTCGGCAGTAGCTCCAGATTCAGGACTATCAGGCATTTCCTCTCCCCACCCCCCACATTATGCACATCCATCTCCCGCCCCAGGACCTTCCTATTGTCATTAAAGTGCAAGACCACCATGACCACCATGACCCCCAAGACCCCCACTAGGCACTTTCTTTCCTCCTTGCAGAGGGATGGTGTGGAGACAAGGCAGTTTCCCATGGTCTCCAAGAAGACATCCAGTAAGACACAGCAATCATCTTGACAGGAAGTAATGCACTTCCCTGTATGACTTCTCTCCTTTGCTGCCTCCTAAGTTTTTGCCACAAGCTTTGCTTTCTAGGTTAGCCAAAGCTCTCAGCCCCCTGCCTGTGTCCCCTTAGCACTCACTTCCTCTATCTGCTGACGACTTCCTACCACCAGCACTTTCTCCTGCATCTCAGCCTACACGTAGGGAAGGCTGGATGCACTGGAGAACCGATGCCCCAGAGGGCAGAGGAAAAACCCTTCTGATTCCTCCCTCTTTGGGTGGGACGACTCTGAAACACATTCTACCCCGTGTCTCAGAGGTCCCCCGTGGGACTGAGCCCCAGATGCCTGCAGTGCTAACCACTGACCTGTGTCTTATTGATTCCCTTTCCCTCCTTGTCTCATTTCCTCACTCCTGTTCTGGTGCTTCTTGGAATCACCTCCCAAATAAGTGATTTCCACTGAAATCCTTGACTCTGGATCTGCTTCTTGGGAGACCCAACCTGAGGCACTAGGATACCTGAGACCTTCTCCCATGATAAGAACCCCTTCCCTATCAAGGTTTCCCATTCTGATGGAAGAGTGGCAAGGGTGTGCACTAGCCAGATAGGTCTTTATTTTTTTCCTATATTCTTGTACGCTATTTCTAAGTAAAATTTAAAGACGTAAATCATCAATGTTAACAGAATAGTGTGTTACCAGAGTGTTGCAGCTTGTTATCTGCAACATTATGTTAGTAGATCTCCCTTTTGCATTTCATTTCTGTCAAAATGTTATTTCAATGATTTGAATAGGTAATAAATGGGAACATGGTAAAAAAAAATATGTGCAGAAGGATGGATAGTGAAAGCAAGTCTCTCTCCCCCATCTTAAGTCTACTCATCTGTTACTAGCTTCTTATGTATCTTTCCAGAAACGTTCTATGCATTAACAGTCACACGCACTCACGTTCGTGCACACACGCTCACACACAGGTACACATGCCTAACTTCCTATAGGACAGGTGGAATCCTGAATTCCACAGGTGGATTCTTCTGAATGTTGCTTTCTCATGTGAGAGTAAATCTTGGTGGTCATCTCGTGTCAGTAAACCCAGACTTGCCCTATTCCTTTAATAGTGGGGCTAGTTTTCCAGTGTATGCATCAGTTTCAATGCCTTTTAAGGAATCTTACTCCTTTAACATCACCTAGACCCTAACATGATCTAAAACCTTGAAATAACTCTTTTATTTGCTCACAATTCTACAATCTAAACTGGGCCCACCTGGGTAATACTTCTGGTCTTGCCTGTGGTTGTCCCTGTGGATGCGTCCATCTTGGCAGGTGGATTTGGGGCTGGGATGGCTGGGTCCCTTGCTGTCATTCCATGCCATTTCAGGGTCTCTCTCTTTCCTCAAGAGCTCTCATGGCCTCTCTACATGGTCACTCCAGCAAGGGAGGGAGACTGGGCTTTTTATGTGGCTCTTCAGGGCTCTGGAAGCTGTCAGCCTTCTTAATGCTTAGGCCAGAAACTGGCCTGTCTTCACCTCTGCTGCATTCTATTGGTTGGACCACATCATGGACCCAGCCATGATTCAAGGACAAGGGACTTCACAAGGGTGCAGACATAGGGAAATGTGGTTCATTGGGGGTCACAAATCTGAAACTACAAGGGACTTCAGGGGAAACTAACTAGTTAGGGGATCAGGGATCCCAACAGATGTACATCCCTTTGATGGGATTTGTGACATTTTGTTTGAAAATGTGATTATAATTTTTAACAATGGCAGCACATCCGTAATTCACATCATGGAATTGTAAGAGGATTTAGAGAGATCACCCGAAACTTCTCCTTCATTTGGCCAATGAAAGATCTGAAAATCTGAAAGGTTAACTAACAGTCAAAAGAATGACAGCATTTCCCTGACTCGTGGTCCCTGAGCCAGCCCCAATTCTTTATCCCCCTCCTTATCTTTCATGCCCTCCATGAAGTTCCCCTCTGTAGGCTTCTGCCCATTCAATCCCTGGTTTAACAAACATGTATTGAGTACCTGCTATGTTCTGGGCACTGTTCCAGAAGGTCATTAGTTCAGAGATGTAGTAATTCTAGCCCAACGTAAGTGGTGTGCTGGAGCTGGCTCGAACCATCACATGAGACCTGCTTGTGCACATCTTCAACAACTGGTTTGGTGACATCATGTTGGTAGCTTGAAATTGGCCGTGCTGGGAATATCTGTAGCACAAAACTTGAGAAACACTACAATTCAGGACTTTTTTTTCTCCCCAAAGAGTTGCTTGTTAAACATTTACCAGCACACCCTGGATTTAGTCTTAAACCACATTCTCTTTTAGGCTAAGAAGGGTTTCTTTACCACAGTCCATGCTGACCTACAGGTCTCTGTCTTGTCATTCACTGATTCACCCAATCAGTAAATAGTAATTGATCAACTACCATGTTATAGGCCCTGCATCAAGAAGGTGACCTCTGCTCTTTACCAGATAATTGTCTGCAGGCAGGAAAGTGGGCCTGGTGTTGCTAGATTTGCTTTAGTAACAGAACTTGGTAATCCAGATTTATACATAGCATTGCCCAAATTTTGAATGTAAGCAACCAATTGCAAAAATTTACAACTTGTGTCTGGGCCAAATTAAGCATGTCTTTAGGTTATATTTGTTAGGAGGGCCACTAGCCTATAACTTCTATTCTTTTATTATTATTATTATTATTATTATTATTAATTATTTTATTTTAGAGTGAGAGAGAGCACACGAGTGGGTGAGAGGGGCAGAGGGAGAGAGAGAATCTTAAGCAGGCTTCACACTCAGTATGGAGCCCAACGTAGGGCTTGATCCCACGACCCAGAGATCATGACCTGAGTCGAAATCAAGAGTCAGTTGCTCAACCAAATGAACCACCCAAGTGACCCTGCAACCTCTATTCTAATCCTCACAAAAGTGTGTGACATCAAGGCCCTAGGCTCTCCACCCCGCCATGCCCATTGGTCTCGCTGTAGTTAAACCACCTGGAAATCCAGGCATATGGAGGGCACTCCACCCTCTCCCCTGTGTTTAAAACAAGATCCTTTGCTTACAGGTCTGTGTGGCTGCCAGCTAATAACCATTTCTTCAGGTTCACGTTTCATTCTCTACTCAGCTACACTGGCCTTCTTTTAGATGTTTGAAGAGCCCATGCTGCCTTCTACCACAGGGCCTTTGTACCTGCTGTCTCCTCCTCCTGGAACACTGCACTTTCACTTCAACACAAAGACTATTTTCTCAAGGAATCTCTGTTCTTCTAGACAAGCTCAAGTCCCTATAATTTATCTACCATTATGACCAGAGTTTGACCTTTTGTAGCATTGTGATGGCCACAAGAATGCACTTCTTAGATCTTTTTGTGGAGGGGAGTCTAATTGACTGATAACCCCAGCTGCTCTGCCCTGACCACCACCATACTTCCCAAGGGCTGCCCCTAGCCCATCACTGAGCATGGCAAGCACTCTCAGGCAGTTCTGTTCTTCAGAACATGAGACTCTTCTGATGGGTAACTTTGGCGTGGCCTGGATTCCCTGGGAACCACCCCACAGAGCAAGACCACTGTCTCTCTCCACCCCAGACCTGCTTCACCATCTGAAGACTGGCTCCCCCAGTCTTCTCCAGCCTCCTCCCTATTCTCACTCACAAATAAATCTCCTGCATGTTTAGTCCTGTCCTACTGGCTGCTTCTTGAGGGACCTAAACTAGTGTAAGCATCTATTATGGGGATAAATTTAGATTTATAAGTGCAATTACTTGATGCTTGCTTACCTCCCAGACTCAACTGTGAAAGCAAGGGTTAGTTCAGAGATATGTTTGTCTTTGGCTGACTGTTAAATCCCAGCCCTTCCCACAGGGCCTGGCACACAGTGGGTATTCAGTAAACACTTGCCAATTTGACAAAATAATGAAACCATTGAAAATACAGTGAGTGTTGAAAAGTAAACGTCTGGTTAAATGTAACGTATGCTTGCCCTAACTATAGGCTATACTGATTTCAACACAGAAACTGGAATTGGGGAGTGTCCGCTGGAGAATAAGTTAAATAAACATAAGACAAATTCAGCTAGTCCAAGTAGTCCGTGCAGTGATTTCAGAATGTCGAATGGGATGGCATTTCGATGTACTTACTGAAGGAACCTCTGCTTTCTCTCCAAGGCATGATAGTTTGGTAATGGAGAAGACACTAGAAGAGTCAATTCAAATACTGTCCAAGATGGACAACCTCAGAAGTGGCACACAATGACAGCAGGTGACAAAGGACTTTTCAGAGCTGACTAGGTTGAACTCTACAATGACCTGGCTTAGCATCTTTGGCAAGTCACTTTCTCTCTCCAGATTTTGATGTTCCCATCTGTACCATGAGGGGATGGCGTTGGGAGCCCTGCAGCAGTTCTAGCTTGGGCAAACTCTGGATTCTAAGTGGAGTGGACAGACATCTACCAAAGTGCCCGGTACTTAGGAGGCTTTCAATAAATCTTGCTTGAATGCATTAATGAAAACATGAATGGAGGATACCTCCTCTCTCCCCTGGGTACACAAGGTTTGGGGGCCCCAATCTGTGCTAGCAGGGGAGGCAGGAAGCAGCTGTTTACCTTTGAGGGAGCGGCTGGGTGATGTGCCTGTGCAAACAGCCATTTACCCAGGTGTCAAGAGGAGGGACAGAGAGAGAACACACATTTATTCCTTTCCTCATGGTAATGATCCAGAAACCCCAAC